>NC_037598.1:11064485-11364485 GCF_003073045.1 Pomacea canaliculata | reverse complement strand
AGATTTTTTTTATCAGACATCTTGGGGAAGTTGACAACAAGGAACTCAGTAGGCTTGGCCAAGTTTTGTTTCAGTGGATAATAAATAAGCAGTTAAAGTATGAGACCATATTACAAGACTTTGCCAAGCTGTGAAAATTTAAGAAAGTTCTTTAAAAACTGAAGAAATCTTTGCACATTGTGTCTAGGGTCTGTACATGTTAGAATCTGAGAAATAGTTCAAGAAGATGTTTGCTAAACAGTTTTGTCAACAGCTCCCTGCTCTCTTGCTATTTGTATGTGCATTTTTCACCTTCTTCAGGTCCTTTGTGCATTTCACTGGATTTTTCTGCTTTCTTTATTTTGCTATAATTATCAGTGGTGGTTTTATTTTTAATATTGCGCTGCTCTACACATTCATGTAGTACATATATAGTAATTAGCAAATGAGTGAATGTAGTATGTACCTTCAAATAAGGCCATTAGAGTTATGCAGTAAATACCAGTTGGAGTTGCTCAGTAGACCACCAGTGTCCAGTGGATGAGGTATCCTAACTGAAAAAAAAACCCAATTATATAAATCAGCATGTCTGGCGAAAATGTTATTGAAAGTGTGAAATGATTTCCATTTGTAGAGATATTTATAGTAATGAGATCTGGAAGTCTTATTTGTAGTAGTAACATGAGAACCTTGTTTTTTTAGTAAGGTCCTTTTAGGCATGGACATTTTTTTCATGCAAAAAGAGAATACTGGTGTGCAAAAGTCTTTTTTCCAATAAATGCTTAAACTATCTTACAATCTTAAATTGTAAACAGTAAATGGGCTAGGGAAGTTTACATTTTCTAATCAAATATTTACAGAGGTGTAAATGATGCCTATAAAGAAAAGAATCATAGGAATGATTTATGATTTTTTTTATCAAAGCAAAACCTAAAGAATTTAAAACTAATCATAAACAACTTATTTGCAGCCATGCTAGTATGATTTTATCTCACAACTTGCCTTATCACAGATCATAATCATCCGACCAAACAGATAACGTTGCTTAGGTTCCATAAAGTTTATCCTTGTAAGCACAAGCACTGAAATCCAAGGAAATGGATATTTGACTAGATCACCAGTACCTTTAGCCCATACAGCTCAAGTAATTTACTGGTGGCCTATTGCCATTAAATACATGATCAGGGCTGACAACAAGTTACCAGTCGCCTGTCGCCGCTAAATACATGATCAGGACTGACAACAAGTTTTCTGTCACTTTTGTCTGCTGTCAAAGGTGTAAATCTCCTTGAAACTGCTATAGCAGTGTTTCATTTTATTGTGAAGCGATCCCAAACTGTAATCATTTCCTCATTTATTGAGCCACAAACATGGCAGTAAAAGAGAAGTTCATTGAATAGCTCTATTCAAAATGTCTTTCACTGCTGTGAAACCTGTACTAGTGAATAACAATGCATTACATTCACAGTGCTGTCTTTGTCCTCATATATAACCTGCCGGTTCGGACTATGTGTGCATTGTAATTAATGTGACCCCCAAAGACTGCATGAGGTGGTAAGATGACATGGTGGTGTATAGGGCTGCTACGTATTGTTTGCAGCTGACAAGAGACATTCAAGTGGTTGCTGTGTAGGCTGTGGTACAGCTCGCCGTTGCCCACAAAAAGCTTAACATTTAAGTTGCAGAGATTTCCATAGAACATATGCTAATAGGACGCAAACATAGCCCTCACAGGGACAGATTTGTCCTTTAAGTTCTGTGATAGCCAAATAACAAAATATTCAACAGGACTTAGGATTAGATAGGTGCATAAAAGTAATAAAACCAGATCATATTCAAAACAAATTTCCCCATCAAAGTAAACTTAAGATTTATGGCACACCACACACATTCAAAGTCTGCACAGTAAATAGAGCTGCGAGTGCTTGACCTGAGTTAACACTGCTCACAGAGAGATTGCCTGCACTTTGATCATGCTGAAGAGTATTATAAGGCAACTGTAAGCTTAGCAGGAAAGTTTTATTTTCTTTTATTCTTGGTGCTGTTGAAAGTAACATGAGAACCATGTTGTGCAGAAGTACTTACACCAGTAATACTGCTACATGCCCAAGGCACAGGACTTTGATTTTGTAAACTGGTTCATAAGCCATTTGCAAAAGAGGATTTAGCGATTTTTGTCACAGTCTTTCATTTCAGGTAATGCGTATACTTCTATTGAAAGAGAAAATTCGAGAAATCCGGGCAGAATCTTGATTTTCATTTAATATTGTTGATCTCTAGATATAGAAAATGCAGAACCTTTAAAGCATTTTTATTTACGACAAGAATATAGATATTGAATTACATGTACTAGCATGTGGTAGAGTTCTGTGTGTTCTGGTTAAGAGTTTTCTGTTTAATTTTTGTACTGTAGTGTCTTATCCAAAACTATCTAGCAGAGTTAATTTCTGTTCAGAAAAGCTACATTGAGGGACAGAGTGTGCTGAACGATCATGTGATTGTATCATTAATTAACATTGCAAAACTGCCTGTGTGTCTTCTGGTGTAAGCAACTTGCACAATTCTTCTTCTCTCTCATCTTAATTGTCCCTTTTGTGTGCACACAGGTATGCACAACATAGAAACAGTATTGTGACACATAGACAGTACTATACCTACCTTCATTGACTTTGTGTCTCTGTAGTATGTTATGTACTTGAACTGACCTTTATAGAAATGTTGTGATTCTCTTGCTTCTAAAAAGTGGTTGTTGATATAAATCTGCAAAAACATAATTTGTCGGAATTTTAGCCATTTTGTAAAAATGAGGATAAAAGCATCATTAAGTTTGTTTTGACATATTACGAAACTGCCAATCAAACAAAATCAAAAGTAACCTAAATACACAGAGTATTTGGCATTAAGTTAATTGTTTAGAATTCTGCTCAACTAAATGATTTAACAGAGGCTAGAGAGGGGTGAAAACATGGAAGACGAGGACCTGTTTGGTCAGGGCACAGGAGAAGCTCGTGACAGTATCTCTTTGCTCCCTAAGAAAATAGCAATCCAGGTCAGTTAAAGATTTTTTTAATTGCTATTTTATCAAAATTTTTTTTGGAATGATTTGTAGAAACTCTAAAAAGTTAATTTGTTACTTAATCAGAGCTTCTGGTGATATATAGTCATTTAATACTTATGTGGTGAAAGCATAGCTATACTAATTGTATACTAAAAGTTGCTTTACAACTTTGAATCTGGTTCATATGGAAAGGGTACCATCTGTAACAGGTGGTACATATATTTTAGGAGTGTCCCAAGAAAAGCATATTCCTACTATATATGTTGTTGTGCATAGGCATTATATTTTTCAAAATATGTTTGCATCAGACAGCTGTTTTTTATTCCTGGCTGTAATGAAATTACAACCTTTGATAGTTAACAAAACAAATTGGCATGTCCTTATGAATAATTTTGTGATGATTTGAGGAAAAGAATATGGATTTTCCGTTACTAGAGTTTGCAGACTATATACAGGGTGGTCCACTTAAAAGTAGTGTAATACGGAGTAGAGGCAGGCTACTTTTAAGTGGCCTAACCTGTATATAGGCTGTAAGAGAGTTTACATGATAACAACAGTTTATCACACCAGTAAAATGTATTCATTTCGTTTGTTGTTTAAAGATATTTGAAACATGGACATTGTTTTACATCTTCTAATTAACAGGTGTTTAGTTATGTAGACATTGCAGACCTAGCTAACTGTGCATGCGTATGCCGCTCCTGGAAAGTTATCACGCAGTCAGGGGCTCTGTGGAGCCGGGTAGGTAAATCTTACATACCTTTGCTTTTAACCCACTGTCCAGGCTTATGTAGCATGGTCTTTGGTATCTAAAATGTGTACTGGACTGAAATGAATGGATTTGTATGATGATAGCTATTTAGGTTTGCTTGAAAATTATGTTTTAGATGAAACCATTTTCACACAAAAACTGTGACATAAAAATTGTATAAGTACATTACTTATTCTGTCAGCAATACTGGTGCTTTGGCTTCATAGACTTTATGTCTAACTGCTGTTATAATCCCAGCATGCTTACTTTTGCTACCCCGTCCCTACGTCTCCAAATTTATTTTCAATCCAGATGCATGTCAAATCCCTGTTGGTGCAATGCAATGCAAACTCAGGTCTTACCTTCTTTGTGTTACAGATGAATTTCTTTGAAGTTCAGAAAAGGTATGCATCAAAGCGTTTTTAATTAGCACATCAAAATACAATGAACAACATACAAGTTCTAGGTCATCTAGGATGACTCATTTTTTGCTAGTAACTTTAATTGTCAGCAATGGGATCAGATAGCTTAATTAAGAAGTTTGTGCCACTCTTTTCTTCTCCGTGCTAGATAAAATCTCCAGAACTTTTTCCACAGTCCTCTTTCTGTAGTCGTAATTGTAATAAAATGCACCACTTGTTAAAAATAGTAGAGACAGTAGTGTGTGTGCATGAGAGAGAAATGGCGGGGGAGGGGAATTCATTGAGTACAGACAGTATATAGGTTGGTGTCTTTAATAAGCTTGCGTTGGTGTTCTTTTAACAAAATGCAACTAATAGGTATACTTTTTTCTGAAAGTGTTTATCAGCCATCACTCAATGGAGGATAGCAATGTGTAAAAAAGATTTAGGTAAACTTTTAAACTAATATTCTGCAGTATTGTAGCATTTTCACAGTTCTCACTTTTTGACTTGGTTCTTGTTTGGATTTCACATGTTCCACGGAAATTAAAGTTAATGTTGGTTTAGTTTTTTTTCACCCTGTGCTATTGATATACTGCTATAAAGAATGTCAGTATTTCATGCATGTAGTAACATTCATGAACACCATAGTTAGGATATTGCAGCCAGAGAAGATATAACACGTTTTTTCTGGAATATAAAATATATCTTCCTTAAAGCCTCAGAAGAAAGTCTGTGAAATGTGTTCATTATTGTCTTTGAAAAAAATTGATTGTAAACTTTCACAAAAATATGGAGCAGAGTTTACTTGTTCATATATATATATTTAGAAAGAGAGTAAAATTGTCATATCATTGCCATAGCGCATATAAACTGATGACTCATTGGCTGGAGTGATTTATCTTCTCACCAGAATTTAGCACTATAATTTGTTGTATGTGGCTATTCTCATAGCAAACAGTTTGTATAAATTTGTATATTTGAAGTCTTAATTATTACATATATAGTACCCATTATTGGTTAAATTATTTAATTATTTACATTTTAACTGTGTTTGAATTTATTAAATCCCAGTTTAAACAAATCACTGCAGTGGAGTCAACATTTATAAAAATAGAAATAGATTGGTTTTTAAAATTTTGTTTTAAAATAAATGTTTATTTCTTGCATCATTTATCTTGACAGACTGAAGGATGGGTAATTAACATATAGTGATGCTGTAGTAGATTTTTCCTTTCTTTTTCCAGATTTCTGGGTTTTGTCTTTTTTCCATATAATGCAATTTCTTCTTATCTACATGTTCGTATATAATGACTTTTAGCTTTCTTTGAAATCATTATCTCACTTCATAAAACTTCAAACTAAAAAATATGAGCACAAACTTGTTATATTTTACTGTTTATATGACTCCTGATATATTTTTAGTATTTTAGTAATTACTATATTGCACTTTAAACATTTCCTTTATCAGAATATTTTTGAGACATGTTAGCATTCTAATTTTCAATAAGCTTGTTAGCAGCTATGTCACATTTACTCTCTTAATTTCTTCCTCACACACAGTCATCATCGTGATGTATATATATATATGCATGTCATATACATATATAAAAAATGTGTATATTCACACACAGTACACATGCACATTTATAGACACACACACACACGTCAATGCACAGCCCTTCTACTTACTAATTCCTTTTGATTCTGAAACATATATGCAGACGTAGAAAATAAAAGGCCCCAAGGGCTGCTGGAGATGAGAGAAACATGCATACAGTGATTTCATCTTGTCCTGTATCAATGGTGTCTCATGGCTGCTAAACTCACTGTTTAGATTTTAGCTGCAGCTAACCATGTTACAACCTTCATTCAAAATCTTATTGTAGTCAATTAAAAACTGTCAAAAAAAAAAATAGAAGGTATTGACACTTCTTACATCCTGCTGTAGTTGGGCATTTATATCTGTACTAGTCTGTATTCTTGGGTTCGGTACAGTATAATATTTCTTATGACTGCTTTTTGTTCGTGCTTTTAGTAGCTTAATCAAGGAAAGTTGTTTTGACAGACAGTATTATTCAGGCATATTATTTTATTTTTGTATTTTTCTTTCATTTCTCATCATTGGTTGGTTTTAATCTTAAGTATTGAACCTGCTTTTTGCTAGTCCTTATATTTTTTCCTCAACTTTCTTGTGTTTTATTTACAAGGCAACATTATTTTCATAGTTTTTCTTTTCTTACCCATATAGTTTTTTCCTTAAGTTTAAAACCTCGTAAAATCTACCAACTTATTTTATTAGTAAAATTCAGTATCTATTTGTTATTTAAAATTAATGTTTAATGTAAAAAAATATTAACATATTAAAAAGTAAATTAATGACTAATTTGTTTTCAAAAAGGAAAACACTTCAGAACCAGGTACAGCTTTCTTCAGGCTTGACTGAAATATTATGAGGTTATACAATTTTGAGCAGTATAATAAATTACCATTCCACAGTGTCTCAACTTCACTCAATGTTTTAATTGCTTTTTGCATTTTGTTTCCCTTTCACTTTGGATGCCTTAAGTACGAATTCATAATTTTCTTTCTGTCTCTTAAACCATTCACTTTTTTTTTCTTTTGTCATTGTCTCTCTCTCTATATATATATACCATGAAGTTTGTAAATATTATGTGTGAAATTTTTCTACACTTTACTAGAGTAACAGACAAGGTAGCTGCACGACTATTGTACAAGGCGAGACCATACTTAATTCACCTTAATCTGCGTGAATGCCAGCATCTGAAACAGGCAACATTTGTCTCAGTCAGCCAGTGCCGCAATATCCAAGACTTAAATCTCTCTGGCTGCCTGGGCCTTGATGTGAGTAGTTGTGTCAGAGCTGACTTTGACATCTTGAAGAACTGAATCAAAGGAGAGAAAACTGAGGAGAACCATGGGTTTGGAGGGGGATATATTGTGATACTAGAGTTATGGTGGCACAACTGTGTGTGTACTGGGGGAAAAGAGAGCATGTGCACTTGTAGATGCACAAGGTGTGTACATGCATGTATATGTGCTCATGTAAGTTTCCAAGTGCACATAAACATACTGAGCCATCCATTGCTATGCCAAAGTCACACCTCTATATTAATTTGAGTTTATCACCTTCTGCACACTTTTACTTTCAGGATGACACCCTGAAACTGATAACCAAAGGCTGCAAGATTTTGCTGTACCTCAACATCTCCCACACCAGTTTGACAGATGCCTCGCTCAGAGCCGTTGCCAAGTTAGTGATTATTGTGATGCAGTAATAAGCTGAGACAGAGAGAAAGAGAAAGTGTGTGTGTTGGTGTAGGTGAGTGTGACTTGGACTGTTTGTGTGTGTAAGGGGATGTATGTGTGTGTGTGATGGCAGCATGTAAGTAACATTAATTGTCTGTGGTTTTAAATTCTTATGTGCATAATGGTTGTGGCCGGACAAGCACCTGTTCATGAAACATATAGAAGCATACTTTGCATTTCTTGAGGACTCATTCTCTTGTCTAATTTTGATAAGTCATGTACATATGGAACTTTTGGAAGTTTTGGCCTTATGTATGTTTTTTTTTTATTTTACATTAAATAATTTATTTATGCTGCGTATTTAACAGGGTTATCACCTAAATCAGGAAATATTAATGTTGATTTACTACCAATGCATTTCATATGTGTATGACTTTGTTTATCATGGCTGTTACACCATTTTGGCCTTGGCTGATTCATGTGCAGAATTTCTGTTTCATTCCATTTCTGCATAATGTTTTTTCAATAGATTTGGGTGGAATGAAACTTTCTGAAAAATGTTTTTATCATCTTTCTTTTTTTTTTTTTTTAACCCTTTACAGTTCAAACATGTGTGCTCATTCAGCTGGTGAGTAAGAAATTCTGAACTGTGTATAGTTAAATTATTAACAGCCCTTAACTTCCAGATAATGAGCTGGACTGTGTGCTGCTTTGCTCATCACAGGTATTGTGTGAACCTGCAGTATATCAGCCTGGCATTCTGCAATAAGTTCTCCGATCGTGGTTTGCATTACCTTTCTAACGGAAAGTGCAGCAAAAAGTTGGAATACCTAGACTTGTCAGGCTGCCTGCAGGTGACCCCTCAAGGATTCCAGAACCTGGCCAGTGGATGCATTAATCTCACAACCCTTATCTTAGATGACTTTCCAACACTTATGGATGATAGCATCATAGTATGTTGTAACTCATTTTTAACCTTAAATGAATTTTGAAGGAACTTATAAGTGTCTTTAGTAGGTTGTTTTTTCAGACTTGGGGAAATTTTTATGCTGTAATGAACTAAACTGAGGCATTCGAAAAAAAAAATGACATCTGGTTATTCTTTAAAGTGAAGGCTGTAAATGATTACATGCTGCCAGATTTAGTTTTTTATTTTTATTCAGAGTAAAGATACAGCAGACTCCACAGCTTCATGAAAAAATCAACTGTGTTATTGGTCATGACATATGCTTTGTCAGATGTTGATTCTTTTTGAGTCATAATTTTATTCATTAAAAACAGTATTCCCATACAGTAATGTCCACAAATGTGGCTTTAGTTAAAAGGTTTTTCTTACATGGCAGATGATGACAGAGAAGTGTCACAAAATCCACACTGTCTCATTCCTGGGCTCCCCACTGCTCACAGACGAGTCTTTCAAGCACCTGGCCCAACTGAAGCAGCTCCGTGTCCTCAAAGTTGATGGTGAGCTCTAAACAAGCAGGCACTTCGAGTGAAAAAAAATGATAAAACTATAAGTAATGATAATAAAACAAAGGAGGATAATTTATGTTCTGCATTTGAATTTGTGTTAGTTCTAGTGTAAATATGAAAGGGAAGAAGATGTGAGGTGGTGGGTGTGGGGAGATGGTGTGCTGTTGGGGGAAAGAATAGAAATCTTTCTCCTATCCTTGCCACTGGCAACTGAGGGAAAATGAAAAGGCTTCTAAAATAAATGTATTCAGATGAGTTAGCTGCTATAAATATTTAACATATTAACATGAGGATTGTGTACTTCTACTATAAATTTTGACGGTGATAGGATCCCTGCAGATATTTGCTTTGTTCATGGTATCTGACCATTATTAATATCCATGTCTAGGCAATCATCGGATCTCTGATGATAGTATGAGAATGGTTGGAAAGCTGTGCCCAGATTTGCAGCATATCTACCTTACAGACTGCCAGCGACTTACAGACTCTACTCTAAAATCCTTTGCTAACTGCCGCAGTCTTACTGTTCTTAACATTGCAGACTGTGTCAGGTAAGCAAAACATCTGGCCCTGTTAGCATATCCTACTTCATTAATTAACGCCAATTAATTTAATGACCTTTGAATAACTCAGAAAAGAAAATGCTGAAGCTGGAGGAAACTTTCAGGACCTGAGCTTACTAAGTTAAAGCCACAATTACAATCTTTCAAATGTTCTACAGTCTTTACCATTGTTATTGACACTGAATTTATTTTATAATTTTCATTGTGGATTACTTTCAGAATTAGTGATGCAGGAGTGCGTCATCTGACAGAAGGTGTGTGCACTGCCAAGTTGCGAGAACTGAATCTCACAAACTGTGTTCGCGTGGGTGATTTGGCGATGGTCAATCTTCACAAAAGGTGGCAGAACTTACAGTGATTTTTATTTTGTTAGGAGATGGAGCAGGGAGATTAACAAAAATTCAAAAGTCAGTAATCATCACCTAATAAAGAACAGGAATTTAGTAAATTTAAGGGATTATGTGTAGCTCCATGAATGAAGCCTCTTTAGGTGAACTTTGAACTCTTTAGGTATAGTATTTGGTGTATGGTATACTATGTATCGAAATTATGCAGAAATTAACAATGTATACAAGATTGTGTGTGCATTTTGGATTTTTGTGAGTGTATGTATATCCTTCAGGTCTACACACTCATATATATATATGGAAATAGCATGATGTAAGTTGCTTTGCACTTTCTGAGCACCTTAAATGTGTACTTGTGTAATTATGTTGCTGCAGGTGCCACAGCCTTACTTATTTGTGTGTCAACTACTGTGAGCACATCAGCGAAGCTGGTATTGAGCTGCTTGGACTGACTCACAGTCTCGTCTCCTTAGACATAACAGGCTGTAATTGTGGTGATCAAGGATTGTCTGCCCTTGGAAACAACTCTCGGCTAAGAGATGTGTGCTTGTCAGAGTGTACTAACATCACAGACCTTGGTTTGCAAAAGTTTGCACAGCAGTGCAGTGACATTCAGAGGCTGGATCTCTCCCACTGCAAGGTTGATTTTATGTATTACTTCCATAAATTTTGTTAAAATTTGTTCTGCATGCTATAAAAATTAAAACACTAGCTCAATTCCTGGACATACTGAAATGCCAGTTTCAGTAGAGCCTAAGCATATACTGCTTACCGACAGCTGAACTTGCACAAAGTTTTTAAAAAATTTTGCTCAAGAACTAGCTTCTGTTTTAAGGAAGAAACAGCTGCAAAATTTTCAATAAAATTATATTCATTGAATTTTATCTCCTGTAACATCACAATTCAGTTAAAATGGCCTTTAACTAACAATTTTTTTAGAAATAATCGAAGCAAAGAGTTCAGAAGGATTTGTTATGCTGTTTTTGCTTACTTTAATTTCATCTGAATTGGTAAAGGTTACAATGTCACCAAACTCACACATTCTATCCCTCCATCCCACAAAGACAGTCGCATACAGAAAACGGACATTCTCCCTATGTGCTGCTCAGCAGTGGAACTCTCTTCGCCACTCTGACTCCAAGGCTACATTCAAACATTCTCAGAAAACATATCTGTTCACAAAGTACTATCCCTGAATTACTATCCTTATAATACGTCTGTCATGTTAACCATCAATTATGACTCCAGCTGTTTACAGTATCCTTCATACTTTCATCCTTTGCTGTATGCTTTGTTCCTGTACATATCTCACCATCCACCATCTGTCTCTTTATGATTGCTGGTCTGTTCAGTGAGTGCAATCTATCTTGGTTGTTGTATATTACATTATAAATACCCATTATTATTATAATATATATGTAGTTAAATTGTCCTTTGAGGAAGTCTGCATAACACTTTGCCTTTGACAGCACATGAACTTTCAAAATCTCTTTTACTTGTTATTATTTTAATGCTGAATAAGTTTGGTTTTCATCTTTTGTGCTGGGTCTCTGATGGAAAGAGAAGGAGAGAAAGAAAACATTCTGCAAACAATTACCACAGCCTTTAAAATGTCAGATTCAAACCATGGTCTACAGTTCAGCAGCACATAATGTTCATATCAAACACTGTGCCCAAGGTTAAGTCTTCATGCAATAAAAGAACATGTCAACAGAATTTGATATCGGGTAATGTTTCAGCAACTGACAGATGGGGCCATCAAGAACCTGGCTTTCTGCTGCAGAATGTTGATGGTTCTCAATTTAGCTGGATGTAAACTGGTAAGTCTTGCTTTCTTTGTCTAAACTTGTCCTTATCATCCGGTTTATTATAATCATTTATATAACTATATATATCTGCACTAATTGATTGAATGGTCAGTGTGCAGGTCAATGGGTATCTTAGAGTCTATGAAGGAATTTCAAAATATTGCTTAAATATTATATATATGTCAAAGTTTTGCATGCAGCATCATGGTATGCAACAGTTATTAAAGATCATTCATTCCTGTGAGATTTAAAATAAAGCTATAGTGAACAGAAAACAAGAAATAATGCTATTGTTGCTTAGTTAACAACTGGGTTTACTTTTGCTAATTTCATAGTTTGATCTTTATTTTTTAATTTAACGACTTATTCAAATTGTTACACACAGCTTGTTTAACATTCCCTTTGATGCTGCCAGTATAGCATCAACACGACAGGAACTTTCTAGACTGCCCCACAGTAGAGACCATTTTGAAAGAACAAAGAGTATGATAATACATCTCAAGGATAGTTACCACAGAGGGTTTTGAAGAAAACTTTTGGACTTGGACCACAGTTTTGGTCATCGTTTTTAGTGGTTAGGGCAGTTGTAAACAGAGTATAAACATAGTTTTAAAAAATTGTTTCTCTTACTAGTAATCAATACAGTACTTATGCATATTGTTGTGTTCAGGTGACAGACTTGGGTATACAGTATTTATCAGGTGTGTGTCACCACCTGATGCAGCTGGACGTCAGCGGTTGTATCCTCATCAGGCAAGTCTCTTGATAATGTCCCTTAGCAGATGTGCAGTATAGTTAAGACCAGTAAGGTCCTTGTAATAATATTCCCAGAAAATAAATGCAAAACGTAACTTTGTTTCAATCACATATCTGCCCTCCTACAGAAAGTGCACAACTGATTTCTTTGGTTTGAAAATATTTTGCATTATATGAAAATGTCTTAGTTTTGTTAAACTTTGTTTGCTCTAGTGACAAAGCATTAAAGTATCTGAGGAAAGGCTGCAAAAAGCTGCGCTCCCTAACAATGCTGTATTGTAAAGGCATCAGCAAGTAAGTCAGCAACTACTTTTTCCATCTTTTCTTTTTTTTTATCCCTTCTTTTCCCAATTTTTTATCTTCTTTTCACTACTTTTTCACTACACACCATCTTATTCCCAGAATATCGTGTAGACATTGATTGGTAAGGTTTAAGAACCATACAGTAGGACAGCTTTCACATTTACTGCGGAAGGATAATGCTCGCGAGTTCCAGATTGACCATAGGCTGTTGAAAGCATGCCTGGCCTTGTTGATGCTGCTTTTGATGTCGTCTGCTCCACCATCCTTGTTCACAATGCTACCCAGATACTCAAAGCAATCTGTTTCCAGAATGTTCTCTCCTTGAAGTTGGATTGGGAGTTCCTGCTTGTTGTTGATTCTCATCAGTCTTCTTTCTGTTGACCTTAAAGCCAGTCTTCTCTGCTTCTTCTACTAACTTGTTCAGTTTGGTTTGTGCATGCTGGTGCTGATGAGATAGGAGACTAGTGTCATCTGCAAAGTCCAGATCCTTTAGCTGTTTCGCTGGATACTGGTGTTGTTCTCTTGTGCGGAATCCAGTCTATGACCATCAGGAAGATTGTCGGTGATAATATGCAACCCTGTCTTACACCAGTCTTCATTATGAAAGGTTTAGTGAGTTTGCTGTTGTGGATAACTTGGCAGGACAAGTACAACCCCTGGATGATGTTTATGAGCTTACCCGTAAGGATACTAATGCAGATATTTTCTAAAAATTCGTTCTTTGTCATCAAATGCATTTCTTTGTATTTATGTTTTTCAATTACAAGAAAAGTTATATTATTTAAAACTGTTGTTGCTTCTTTTTTATTTTAATGCAGGCATGCTGCTCAGAAAATATCACGCCATATTCAGACCGTTGACTACAATTATGATGATGTTCCAGCTTTTTATGGCTACTGAGCAGACGTGTACAGGTGGATTTCTGTCTCCCAAGACCAACGCTTAGCCTCTTGCGAAGTTCTCTGCTCTTAGTCTCAGCAAGCCTAAACAATGAATGTGACTAAACCGGAAGCTTTGTACACACCTGCCTCGTTTTAGCAGTTAATCTGAAATGCCACTAAATGATGATGATGATGATGTAGTTTTGTAACGCGCTAGTATTCCTATCACAGAGATACGCTCAATGCGCGGGGAACCCAGCAGCCACCAAACTGCAGGGCAAATGAACAACTTCAAATAATGTTAAACAAGTGAGTCTTAAGATTTTTCCGAAAAGATGCAATACTATCAGACTCCGTAGTCGAGAGGGAAAGCGAGTTCCACAGAAGCGGGGCTACATTAGAGAAGGATCTGAAACCCACAGTCTTCTTGTTGGTATTCCCTGACTGAACACTCGGTCGTCGAAGTCTGAATTGGGCTGCTGAACGAAGATTCCGCTGAGGTTGGTGACGGTGAGTGAGTTCTTGGAGATATGCAGGCACACCTGCCTCTTTTTAGTAGTTAACTGAAAAAATTGTCTACCAGCAGTCCAATAATACAAATTCATGCTACTGAGTTGTTGTGATTTCTAGCATGGTGTGATTTATGAAATGTTAAGACACATCACTGCAAGACTGATGTATAATGTTCAAGGAAAGGAAAGTGTCAGCTGATGCATTTAAACTGTGATTAAACTTCAGCCATTATTTTGCTGATATTTGATTTAAAGCTTATAATGTCAACAGTGCTGTTGTACATGATCATTGGTTCTGTCTTATTTGTAAATTTCTGTGGTGTCCAAAGAAATATGTAAAACCTTGTGGGTTTTGCTTTAATGCATAGCAATTTACATTATAAGTTGGTTTGAACAAGTTTGTGCATGGATGAGAGAGAGAGAAATTGTGTTTGTGTGTTTTATATCTATAGTGTGTGTTTGTCTTTGTGTGGTAACAAATTTGTTAAGAAAATACTGTCTCTAAAACATGCTGGCACATTATGGGTTCTATTCATTTTTCATGAAACGCTCTGACATTATGTAACTGCATGGAAGGCAAGTGCATGTAAATTACCAAACAAATCTGTAAACAATTATATTTGTTACTGTTTTCACTTAAATAAAATATTCTTTATGGTAATAAAAACCACTACATTCTATGGTTTTGTGATAATTGACTGTAGATTCATAATGAGATAATATTTTTCTGTTTAAAAGATTTTATTCAGCCCATAATATTTTGGAGATCCTATACTTTGTTTGTGGAGAGTGCCCTAGAGTCAATCTTGCTTCAGTTTTAAAGATTGCAGCCTCATAAAATTTTAACATTAACATTTTCAGATAGGCATGATCTAGATAAAATTTCCACTCACCTCCATCATTTCACAGATTAAAAAAAAAAATAGATCATTTAATTAATAGCAATATTTCAAATAAAAACAAAATTGACACATATGCCTTTGATAAACTTTAGAAGGTACATTGAAATTCTATGAAAATATTATTGGCAATTATAATCTTGAAGTTGGGAAAATTGGTGTGGCAGTAAAGTCATGATTCCTATAACATAGAAATATAGTCAAGTATATTTTACTGATGTACAGAATGTTCAAAATGTTAGAATCTGTTCTTGTTCTACGCAGTTCTACTATGGATAATCAAAAATCACCTCTTTGTGGGATCTAGTTCTTTCTGGGTAGTCTGCAATAAAGCATCCCCTAAAAAAAGTAAGTTAAACCTTTTCAAACTTTTACAGGTACAAAGATGCTAATTCTGTTGAACAGAAGAACCAGAAACATTTTTCTGTAAAGTAGTTGTGCTGGCACAATAAAAATCTATTTAAAAACTACTGGTATCAACAAACTTAGTACATCTAAATGAGCTTGATAAGGTGAATAGACTTTGTACTTCAGCCCTTCCTGTAGATTTTCCTTCTGAAGCATAAGCTTTCTCAATGTTATAATTATTTTCTCTCAGAAAAACAAAGACATTAGACAGAAGCAGAAGACTGGCCCGAAAGGTGACAATGACAATGACCAACTTTATTTGTCCCAGTGGACAATTTGAACATGGAAAGGTGTTCTAGTTACAAAGTAAAAGTTAGAAATAAAAATAAGAAATGAAGTTCGTTGCAAGGTGCAGTGTTAAAAGATGTCAACAGGAAAAGTATTACCAAATGAAAAAAAGGCAAGTGACATATATTTATAATATAAAACAAACAACAAACATACATCAAGAATAATCATGTGCGCACCTACAACATCTTACACACACACCACTGACACTTCATCTGAGGTTGAGTAGCTGGACTGCAGAGAGCACAAATGATTTCAGGTGTTACTTTTACATACAGGCATGGAATAACATTTACCTGAGCTTAATAATACAAATTCTCTCATCAGTACGTGCTCGGGTATTGCCAAAATGCGTGAAGCTTTCCTTACTATTTGTTGGTCACAGAAAGAAGCTAAATCTCTCTGATATTATTTTAGAACAGATGTGGACAACACTATTCAGACTATTCCTATCATGGATAGAGTGATTGCGAAACCAGCATACAAATGAAAAAGATAAAAGACTCTAACTAAACGACTGTTAGAAACAGCCTAAGATTATTTGACTAACTGAAGAACTGTTAAGCTTACGCAGAAGGTACATTCTTTGTTGGCCACGTTTAACAATGTGTTTGTTATTTAAATTCCATTTGAGCTGGCAATCAAAAATAGTTCCCAGGTACCTGAAATAGTAAACAGTTTCAACAGGTTTACTGTGTATCACACTGGGTGCAACAAAATCCTCTTTGATTCTCCTTTTTTGGCTACATTTAACTTCAGAAAGTTCTCACCACACCACCGTACAAAATTTGTTAAGGCATTACCATGATTTTTCTTATGTTCCTGCAAAAGAGTCCACAATGCAGTATCATCAGAGAACTTAATGAGGTAGCTATTCTCCATACTATTGCAGCTATCATGATAAATAACAGGGGTGATAGACAACAGTCTTGTGGGGACCCAGTGTTTGTAATAACAGTATCAGAATAATTACTATTAACATTCACCCTTTGCCATCTGCATGTAAAAAAATCCACTATCCACAAAACTAGTTGATGTGAAAGATCAAAATCAGAAATCAGTCTCAAAGCCAGAAGCTATGGTTGGACTGTATTGAATGCAGAACTAAAATCTGCGAAGAGTAGTCTAGCATGCGTCTTGGGCTTATCCAAATTTTTGTACAGTGTGATCAGAATAAACAACTGGGCATCGTCATCACCCCTCCCCTTCCTATAAGCAAATTGCTTGAGGTTGGGGTCAAATCAGGTTATCCTGAGTAATGCTCGGGGTTAACCGTTTTCTTGACAACAACACAAAAAAAAAAACCTATAAAATTCTGAGTTTAAGTAATTCTTGGAGTTAGTGCCAAGGAGAATAAATACGAGAAATATTTTTTTTTAATATTTTTGTAGACCATACTCATCCACACATACTTTCTTTGACATCCAGCTGCTATGACAGCTGGGTCGTTGCACTAGCCAGTAAGTTGATGGCAGAGAAATCTACTCCTGTCCCATTCTGCTCAGTTGGCTCAACTGTACTGTCATTGCTCACTTGTACTGAGCTTGCAGCTGGATCTACCAGGGTGACATGATAAATCTCTGCTGTGTCCATCCCATCTAGACAAATATTGTTAAAAATGGCCTGGGCCACAGATTGGCTGTTGGGACTTGCAATGGTAGCAGCAGGGCAGGTGGAGGGAGCTATGGCTGTGGTTGTGAGGTCCTGCTGAAGGTACTGCTGGAAGTTGTTTGGCTCTGAAGCCACAATGAGGGTCTGGAGGTCGGCTGCATCTAAGCCAAAGCTTTGTTTGTCGATAATCACTTGCACCTGCATAAGATACCTTTCACTTGTGATTATGAATCTGTGGAAGCTATAAAAGTGTCATAGTGATATACACAGTAACAAAAGCAGTAATGAAAACTTTATATGGATTCTCAGCTTTGCTTAGTAAGACAGAACGAAACTTCCTACACATTTTAACAAATTTTTCTTTAGCACTTTTGTTCCCATTCCCAATATTCTGGCATAAATATATGCAAGAAATCTATGAAAGTCAAGAATCGGTATCTTACATACTTGATGGCCTAAATATACATAGAAGCAACAAAAAACATTTACCTTAGACCCCAATTGTTGCTCTGACTTGTCCTGTCCTTGATCGAGCTGCTGCTGACTGGTCTGCAGTTCAAGTACTTGCTTATGTTTCTGTACATGGCGATGACAGGAGGCAAGATCATGGAAAGACATTCCACATGAACTGCATTCATATGGCCGATGACCAAGATGAACATTCACATGCTCACGCAGGTACTGAAGCCTGGTGAATGTCCTAGGGCAGATGGTACAGGTGAAGCGTCGCTCACCTGTGTGCTTTGGCAAGTGGCGTTCCAAGTCACCTACAACAGTCATAGCAAGGAAGAAACTCATGCATCTTCCACTGTTGCGTAATCTTCAGCTGAATGGATCATTCAAATCTTGATGACAAAGGCATGCACACAGCAAAACACATACTATTCATGCATGGTAAGACACACACATAAATAAATGTGCCTAACAAAACTTACTCTTGGTGTAGAAGAGCATGTTACAGTGTTGACAAGAGAAAGACATATCTTTCTTGTGACGACGTACATGAACAGCTAGTTGACACCTTTGGCGGAAAGCCTTGCCACAAAGATCACAAAGATGTCCTTTGTGACCAGTATGCCGATCCATATGTGTTTTGAGGGTGCCAGTCTGGAAAAACCGCATCCCACATATGTTGCACCTAGGAAGCATTCATGAGAAAAAGAAAAAAGCAGATGGCTCAAACCGTCAAATCTCTCCCTCTTCCCTCCCAAAGGGCTTAAGCCTTAATCAAGATCATGCAATGTTAGGAGCAAAATCAGTGCCTAGGTGTGTTGCTATTGATCATGGCCATATAACTGCTAGCTGAATTCCCTTTTAATGTTCATGAAATAAACCTTCCTATATTATTTGACAACTCTTCACAAAATGTTCTTTTACAAAAAAAGCAGGTAAAGTTGATCAGGAAATCAATGAACCCAAATTTTCACTACTTACGCATATGGCCGTTCACCAGTGTGGCTTCTCATGTGGATTTTTAATGATTTTTTCTCTGTGAAATTCTTGTTACACTGAGAACACACAAAAGCTTTGATCCCAAGATGAGTTGCTTCATGCCGTTCACAGTTAGCCTTAGTAGTGAACTGCTTTTTACAAATGTGGCAGGAAAATGGGCGTTCTCCCGTATGTATTCTCATGTGGGCTGTGGACATTGCATATTTCATGGAAAATAAAGAAACTAAATTTTTTCAAATGGATTAATTTCATAGAGATGTTCTGCAAGTTTTTTTTTATGAACATCAAATAATTCTGCTGATAATGAAGAAAGCAGCAGACCAGATAAGGCAAAAACTAAATGGTTGTCTGACAGATCTTTCTTTTTTCTTTTCTTATGCTGCAAAATGAAATTATTTTCAACAATGTTTTAATAAAAACTATGATACAGCTTGGATGAATAAAAACAAGCTTGGATTTGGAGAATGAGATACCAAGAAAACCTGTTTTAGTTGAAAAAAATAAATTTTCACAACCAACATACCAGGAGTCCCAGAAGAGAAACAAGAAGAATACAAAACTCAGAGAATTAATGACCTGCCATTGAAGATGAACATCCTAGAAGTGTTTTGCAAATTGGACATGTACGTTCTTTGATTTTCTCTTCTTCTGTTTTCGCTCTTGGACCTCTAGGCACCTGGCTCACTGAGAGTGTCTTGTCTTCAGAACTTTCATTTGTGTCTCCTTCATATGCTTCTCCTTCTACTTCTTCTTCTTCTTCTTCAGGTTTTATCTGGTCAAAGTAACAATACAGACTGTCTCTGTTTGGGGCTGTTCTTCTTTCAGATCGTCTTACTTTGCCTGATGGTTGGTTGTCCGATTTTGATTTTAAAGTTTCCAGAAAGGGTTGTACAGTGTCCTTGGCAATCTCTTGTTCCAGAGCTGTGATAATGAAGCTAAGTTCTTTCGTCAGCTCTTTCTTAAATGGAGAGCCAACAGACCCAGAAACCTGCTGGTCACTCACAATATTTGCATTTTGTCCAGTTTCAGTAATATCACTTTGTTTTTCGTGAACATTTCTTTGCAGTAAAGTTACTGCAGTTTCTACTGCATTTTCTGACACAGTAGCTAAAGATGCCTGACATTCTAGTGAGACCTTTCTTCTGGCAAGGAGACAATGTTTTGGAGGACGACCACGTTTACGCTTGACCGGTTCAGATGAGGGCAAACATACATTCATGCCTACTGGAGGTACTAAAATACAATTTTCTGATCCTGCAGGAACTTCATAAGAAGTTTTTAAGGCAGTAGGTGGTGAAGGTAGGGAGACAATATTCACATTCTGAGGTGCATGGCATGAAACACCATTGCCTGTTCCACCTTCAGAGACTTTGACAATGATCTGATGAGGTACAAACTGATTGTCACTCAATGCTGCAACAGAATTATCTACTATGAATGCGCTTGACATTTGCACTGCTGTCTGCAAGTCTACAAAATCTTTATCAATCCTATTAATTTCTGTCACACTTTCCACTGTTTCCTGAGATGCAACATGTGGGATCAAGTCAGATGATATGGAGCTTATTTCGGAGTTTGAAAATGAATCTTCTACTCTAGGATTTTCATATTGGCCAGACAAATTTTTGTTGTCATTATTTACACCAGCACAGAGTTCATCCAATTTATCCAGATTCCTGTATGTCTTCTGCACTGGTGATCTGATCTTAGGCCTTCCTCTTGGAACTCCGTATCGGCGATAGCTGCCTGGGACAACAGGGCCACGACCCCCAAGTGCAGTTTTCACGGCAGCGGAGACAACAGTCCAGTAAGTCCATGTTTCTGTTCTTAGTTCATTAGGAATGAGTGGCAGAAGACTAAGGGCATCTTCAACCTAGAAAGAAACATTAACTATATCAAGTGGCATGTAAAACACTTGCCTATTCATGCACCCATATGCATAAACAAAATGATGCAATATCTATTTTCAAAAGATTGCATTTAGAGTGTAATTGTTTAAATCTGCAAAATGGAATGTAAGAATTTTGTAAGGGAAGTGAAATCAATATTTACAAAAGAAATAATAATAATCAAGGCTGAATAAATTTAAATAAATTTTTTGTGTTATGGGTACCTTAAAGTCAGTTTTAATGTGCAAAGGATAAATACATGTATTAACAAATGTAAAAAAAATTCCTTCAGTATATGCACCCAAAAACTTTCATTTTTCTATTTATAAAGACATTGCATTCATCACCTTTACTATTCAGTCTCTTCTGCTATATTAGAATTTTGTGCGACTGTTGCTGAGTGAGTACTGAATGTAATTGACTTGTATCCAAGTCCGTGGGCGAATGCTCGATCATGAAAGCGAAACTAGCATCATCGATTAGTTTAATGTTATTCACTTCGATTAGTTTTCAGCTGCAGGCGTTACCAAGAAAACAATAGGAGATCCAAAGTTATTGTTAGCAGACCTTTGCCTTGAAAGTTTGAAGTAAATCTGCATGCTCTTTAACGTTTGTATCCTGAGAAGCCATCAGATAGGTAATTCAAGCGAAAAATGATTGCGTGAGCTTAAATTGAAATAAAACTTTATTTTATGCATTAGTTTTCAATTAGCTAGTGGGTGGTCAGTGGTCATCCAATATTCTTCTTCAGCGCAAGAGGCGATAAAGGGGAATTACTCTATAATGAATAGGCGAAAACAATTCCAGTTTTTGAAATAATTAAGTATAAATAACTATTCCTTATTAGTTGAATGTGTCTATGCCATTTTCTCTTTCTCTTCCATTTTATTTGTAGAAATTTAATATATTTAAAATTAAGAGAGCATACGACCACGACGTATGAACGAACGTTTCGTGGCCAACA
Source organism: Pomacea canaliculata (assembly GCF_003073045.1). Classification (NCBI taxonomy): domain Eukaryota; kingdom Metazoa; phylum Mollusca; class Gastropoda; order Architaenioglossa; family Ampullariidae; genus Pomacea; species Pomacea canaliculata. The sequence continues at coordinate 11,342,872 of NC_037598.1, read as the reverse complement.
TGGCGCAGAAAGGAGGTAAAGAAAAACCGGATTTGGTGTCTTGGTATGCCGATCTCAATCGGTGTGGACAAACACAAGAATACGAGAAGGCAATAAAAATCGCAGGAAGAAGTAAGTGTTGTAAACAAAATTCTACGCTACAAGCTTACTGTTTTTCTCTTTTGTGTTTTTTCTGCTTATGGCACATCGACAAGTACAACTAATGTGATGACTCAAAATATAATTACTGCAATATGGTACTGATAAATAAGATAAACTACCACATAGCACCAGCTGTTTATTGCCAGATTATTCTGTCAAAATAAGACCAGTCAACTGTGTACATGGTGCAAGTGGAATGACCTCTCCACAAAGTGACAAAGTCTTAGACTTTCAAGTCTTAGTCAAGAAGTGCAATAGGACCCAACTTCAGAAATGCAAGGGCCATATCAAATGCTGGCCTAGACACAAATCACAGATCCATAATCTTGTTTTACACACCAGTCAAACAAAATATAAATAGTAAATGCAAAGCAGACCAGATCAGCAGGAGGAAGCTGCAGGAGGAGGGTAGAGAAATGCACAAGAAGAAATGGGGAAAAAAAGGAGGAGCCTCCATTCCCGAATTACAGGTCAGGTAGCCAGCATGAATCAGCCTAAACTATGGCTCAGAGTGTGCAGAACAAGTTATTTTTGCAATCATTAAAGATGATCTAGTAGTTAATAATATGCTTTGATTTCTTCAGAATTGACAGCTGTGGTTCTGCCTGTGATCTGACTTCAAAATCTTGTCTGTTGACAGTTCTTCATCATTTTCCTGGTGAACTGAAAGCCTTCCAGTGCCGTGTTGTAAGCTTCATCTTGCAGGATAAGTTTGAAGAAGCTCTCACAGCCATTGGGAGAGACAAAGAAAAGGCAGAGTAAGTTTTGGCTACAAGCTTTAAGTAGCAAAGAGAGGGGATTCCATCTTTATGATCATGGCCTATTTTTGCTAGACTGCTTTTTTTAAATTTAAATTCTTTTAACATGTTACTACCTGGCATCATTTTATTTATGTGTGTTTGTAAGTGATGTATAAAAGTCAGGTGCTATAGGTATGAGCTATAATCAGTTATTATAATGGATTGACTTAGTCTGTACATCATGATGAGGGCAGTCCGGTGGCACAACAGTTAGCACCTGTCACCAATACAATGAGGGTTGGCTGTCCTGGGTTCAGTTCTCGTCTCAGACACACTGTTCTTTCTCTGCATGTGGATTCTTTTTACAGGGCTGGCAGCCTTGCTGTGATATAGCCTTAGTTGCTGGCCTGGCATAAAACACTAGTTCCTCTCCCCCTGTACATCATAATGAAGGTTTTATTTTCACTAATTCACATGTATATGTGAATCCTTGATCAGATGGATAAAAATATAAACTACAATAAATGTCATGAGGTTCTGTTCTGTGTGCAATTGTTATTGTGTTAAACAGCAGTGTGTGTGAGAGAGGGAGAGAGATAGCAAATATGTGATTTTAATTAAAAACGTCTTGTTAAATTTCTTTCATGTTGCCAATGGCAACACCAAGTAACTAAATAAGCCGACCCATTCTCCCAAAAACAAGTGAAAAATGCAGCACAACATCAATAATTTTCACAAAGTTGGTTTATTGATGTGTGATGGTTTTGACAACAGGTTTCTACAGTTCGAGAAGGCATACTGTGAATATCGACTAAATAGGACAGAACAGGCACTTTCTACTCTGAGATCAGTTACTAATCTAGATGTCCGTACTAAGGAACTTTTGGCCCAAGTGGTAGGTATAATTTTTCTGACTCTGTAAGTTACAGGCTATAAGTTTATAGGGTTTTGTTGACTATGTCAGTATGTACAATAAAAGCATCCAGCAAACTGTTCCTGAAAGAAAATGCTTAAGAAAAATATTTTAGGGGTTAGAATCAGTCACATCACACACCCTTTTCCCCTTCTGTTTACATCGCTGGCTACTAGTCACCGACCTTACAAGCTGGACTGCCTTTGCTACAGATGTCTAAGTCTCTTGATTTTCATTCTTCCATCCTCACTATCCACACTTCATCAGGCATATTTTATTCAACATCTGACACCTTTCAGCTCTAAATCCCCTTACCAAACTCCTGTGACCAATGTTGGCTCATGTGCTTTAAATAGTCTCCCCTTGCCCCTTTGCCAGGCTACGTCTTTGAATGGTTTTAAGAAAAACATACCTTTTCAGAAGACTTTCGCAGAGTCAGTGCATTATACAAGACTGCTAGTATTAGTGTTAGTTTTAATGCTCTACACTGGATGACAGAATAGGTATAGGAGTCTAAATGTTATCTTGCCATGAAAATGCATTAGAAAAACAATGAAAAATTTTGAAATGAGTTTTAAAGGTGTAAGAATACATGTATGGGAGCTAGGGAGAAAGACATGTATGTATCTGGGTATGTGGGCATTATGTCATTGATTTAGCTATTTCATGGGTAAAGTAGATTTATAATTTGCTTTATTTTTTCATGAAGCTTTACCGACTAGAACAATATCAAGAGTGCTATACACTGTACAAGGATCTTCTGAAAAACACTCAGGTAAAAATACAAAAGGAAGAAAAATCAATTCTACTGCTAGACTTGAAAATTAGCAAAAAGCATCTTATCTTATCAAAATGTAATCTTTGTTATCAAGTAGAGTTTTGGCAATGAAATATTTTTTCTGTTTGTTTATGAATCCACTCTGAAGTTCACTCAATATCATGACAAGTGTTTCAATCTTTTCGCGTTATAAAGAGCATAGAAGAAGAGATGCACTTAAAATGTAAGGTAACTCATTATTACTACTCCTGTAGCACATTGTTCAACCTTTATCTTATGTTAGGTACTTGAGTCATTGTTCTACATTTTGAGAGATTCTTTTGCAATAATAAAAAAAAGCAGTTTCATGAATACTATTTCTTTATTGCAGGATGAATTTGATGCTGAGCGCCAGACCAACATGGCAGCCGTGGTGGCTGCATTGCAAATGTGGGATGTGCAGAATGTGGTAAATAGGCTGCAGATAGTAATAATTCGTTCATTCAGACCATTTCAGAACTCTATGAAACATCTCTTATTGACAGTACTTGCATCTTGTACAGATTTAGTTATAATCTTTGGTAGTTGTACACACAGGTGGATCTCTTAAAGGTTTGGGTTCATCCATCTCACTAAGACAAAATACAATCACCACCTTCAGATCACATTTTTGAAACCATGTATCACTTTGTTTCCTTCCTCCAGATACAAATGGTACAGGTAACAGATACCTGTTTTGTGGGTATCTCTAGCCTTTATTTTTCACCTCATCCACACTCACATACGCATATCAAGTGTTTATGCTGGGATATCAGATGTGAATGTTGTACATCATGTATAATGAACTAGTGTCACAACATTGTGAATTTAAAACCAAGTGCAAAATGTTGCAGCCCATGTAATGCTGCATATTTGAAAATAAGTTGTCAAGCTTCTTAATTTTTTTTTTTTTTTTTTTGGTTCCCCAACTCTTTTAATGCAGGAGGATGCAGGTCTGGACGAAGACTCATATGAAGTCTGCTATAACAATGCCTGCTACCAGATCGGCTGTGGAAATCTGGATTTGGCAGAGCTGAAGCTAAAAAAAGCAGAGGGTTGGTTTAGAGTCTTTATGCATATTTTTATGTTATCTTTAAACTTTCTTGGCTTGCACTAAGGCACATTTAGTGTGCTGTCAGCTAGCTACAGGGATTACTTGCAAACTCTTATAGCTATTATTCTAGAGCATTTTATTCTCACTGTTGAGTTGGCAGTTTATCATAACTAGAATTAGCAGCCTAATGCAAAATATCTTTAGATATCTCTAAAATCTTAGGTGGCTAAGGCTTTTCACTCTACATTTTCCTTGTCTGTAATAGAATTCCTTCGAAATGACTCAGACTTGACAGAAGAAGAACTGGATGAGGAGTTGGCCATTATAAGGTGTTGCTTTTAAATTTGCAATGAGTTAAAGGGTTCTCTTTTTGATCAAATTGAACAGTCTGCTGGGACTGCTATCACTATGGTTGAACCTTTCTTATCAATAAAATTGCAGTGCCTCATTGCAGTAATTGCAATCCTAAATCTTTTTTATCTAGCAGGTTTCATGTCACTTGTTTTATTATTTGTCAGTGTGCAATATTCTTAGCTCTCACTATATGAGCATTATTTTTAAATGTAATGTTAAACTTCATGCACTTCAGTTATTTTATGTTTTGTTTATAGGCATAACATTTTCTCTTTTTTGTGATGTTTATGTTTATTATTTAGCAACCCACATTGAAAATTCTTATTTATAATTATGTCAAAGATAATTCACCATGAGTGCTTCTTTTGGCTTTTTCTTTTCAGTATCATAAATGTTTATTCATTTTCCTTTAGTCAGGGATACAAGTTTACTTTTTCAATACATTTGCATTTGATCAGCAAGTTTTTGTGACAACCCAAAACCAAAAATCAGAGCAACCCTGTATAGTAAGGGTTAATATAAAAATATTTGCTCAGGATTTTTTTTTTTTTTTTTGGTGAACTGGAGGATTAGTTAATTTATATTCTGGTCGAGACAAGTATTTTTAACTGAGGATCAGTTCATAATTTTTAAACACTTTGTGAGCTCTCAAAGTAATTACATGTCTTTTTTTTTAATTCAGATTTTGCAAGAAAGATCATACCACAACTATATGGGAAACTTATAACTTAGTGAGCAAACCATTCTAAATGTTATTTTACATTTCCAGAGTCCAAATGGGGTACTTGCTGCAAAAGAAGGGACGCTGTGAAGAAGCAGCTCAACTCTATAACCAAGTACAAAAAAACAGGTAAATTCACTGCCCTGTTGTATCTCATTGTTTTATTTTGTCAATCTGATCTATCATGTAAAGCTTATTCTGTTTTTTTCTTTCTTTCTTTTCTCATCCATGACCATCCCTTTTTTTTCTTAAACACCTTATTATCATTATAAGAAGCTATTTTGGTAGTAAGTCATAAAATGTGCAGTAGGGTGATTTAAAGTCATTGCTGATTGAAAAACAGATTTCTGTGGGGAGGTTTTTATTTTTTAGTTGTTTCTGTGCATGAAGAAAAAGCAGCAGCATTAATTTACTGATTGATTATTTGTGATAATTTTTAGGTTTTGAGGATGATCAAACTTGATTTAGTTTAAATGTTTGCTTTTTCTTGTTGGAAGCATGCTGTTCTTTCTCTGCATGTGGCATCTATTTGCAGGCTGGTGGCTTTGTTGATGTAGCCTTTGTTACTGTCTCGGCATAAAACACTAATTCCCCACCACCCTGACGAAAGTAAAATGCCAGGAATGTTATTCCAGTGATTCAAGTCAAATATATGTCTAGATTGCATGTAAATGAAAGTGTAATGATTCCTAATTTTGGGGTTTTCCAGACCATCAGATGTAGGGATAGGAGCTGTGCTGTCAAACAACCTGGTGACTATCAACAAGGACCAGAATGTGTTTGACTCCAAACGTAAAATGAAGTCAGCCACAGGTGACAATGTCAAAGGCAAGCTGACATCAGTCCAGAAGCAGATTGTTGCTGTCAATCAATGTCTTCTCCACATGTATTCCAATCAGGTACATCTCTTTCCTTACACATGATGTAGTTCACATGTTTGTTTTGCTAGATAAATTTTAATAATGATAATAAAGTCATATAGTACCATATCTTGGCCCTATGGACAAGCTGATTGGGCTTTACAAAAAAAAACACACAATTCTCTTTCCACACCACATCGATAGACTGGTCATAAAGTCTCCAGATCTTTCATAGTCACTTGCTCCAAAACCTCTCTAATTCACTCTTTTGTCTGCCCCTAGGTTACTATTATCGCACTTTAAGTCACTGGCATCTAGACTACAATCGAGACAAATACCTAACCCCAAAACACTCCTCCTAAGTAGGTCACTTGATACAATAAGCGCATTTGATACTTAATTTTCCATGGGAGTTATCCACCCAGATTTGGGGAAATAGTATCTTGCACTTAGTGTTATCCAGTCATCAAACAAAAATTTCCCCATAGTAGACCTTATGTTGGTATAGTGCCAGTGAAAAGCTTAGCGATTGTCTCAAAAGCCATTGGACATAGCAACATAAAGAAATAATAATTAAATGCAACTCTCATTCTCCCTCTCCAGATCTCTCTAGACCACAAGGAAAGGTGGGAGAATTATTAGCTTGGACAAAGGGGGCTTCAGTAGTCATCTTGAGATTGATTGTTGTTATTGGTTTGTTCAGATAAAGCTATTATTACTGATTGCATTGGAAAACAAAATGATAAATATGTACTATAATGACACTATATTGATAGGGAGAACTGTGTCTGAAGCAAGCAGAAGAGTTACACCGTGAAGATCCAGACCTGATGTCTTGTGTTCTGATTAGTGCTGCTCAGCATGTTAGAGACAAGAACATGGATAAAGCTATGGCCATGCTTCAGGTATTTTGCAATTATATCAGCATTTTTCATCAAGGTAACGTTGCTTTTTCAATCTGATTTCTTTTGTATTCTGAATAGTCGTCGGTTTAGTCCTACTACAAGGAAATGATTTTGACAGTTTAGTACTAGTTTGAAATTTCCTTTGTCATCAGACAGTCATTACTATTTGCTACTCATCATCACTATGATATTGCTCTGTTAATTTACAGAAAATAATTTGTATCTGTTGCAAAAGTTGTGTTTATATTTCAGTCCAGGATTTGTACCTTGTGCCTCAGTTTAATACCTTGAATTAATAATTGAACATGCAGGCATACAGGAACAGTCACCCAGACAAGCAGTTCACCTTGCAGTTAATGATGGCCCAGATTTACCTCAGTCAGGGCAGTGTCTATGCAGCCTGTGATGCACTCAAGGCTCTAGGGGATCTTCAGCATAAGCCAGGAGTTGTGAGTACCCACCATAATACTAGCATCATAAATTTTTGTTTATTTTTATAGTTCAAGTCTGGGATAAGGTAAGAGGAATGGAAATTTCTTTCTACATTGAATACTCTTTTGATGAGTTGTGTGATATTTCAGGTGTCAGCACTGGTAACACTCTACATGGGACAAGAGGACAGAGCAGCTGCATCAGATGTTTTGGTCAATGCTGTCAACTGGTACAAAAAAAATCAGGTGGGATATTGCATAGTCTTTGTACCTGTTGAAGGTCCTGATGGTTACTGGGCTTTTTAACATTCAATCATAAGCATATTCCCAACTTTTGTGTGTAATTGAAAAGTCTTACTCCTACTTCTGCCTTTGCTGTACAAATTCCCTTTTACCGGACTGCCTAAAATAATCAAGTAAAGGAGGAAATTTCTTCCCCATTTCTGGCAATAAGGGCTTGAAAAAGAAAAGTGGTCTATTGTTGAAAGCCAAGGTCAGTTTTCTAAAATAATCAAGTAAAGGAGGAACTTTCTTCCCCATTTCTGGCGATAAGGGCTTGAAAAAGAAAAGTGGTCTATTGTTGAAAGCCAAGGTCAATTTTCTTGTGTCTGCTAAACTGATTTTTGATCCAAGATAAGAAAGAGAAAAGTGTACGAATGTCAGTGCTGTAAAGACAGCATGATTGAGAAGTTCTGACTATCACGTTTTGATATATTTTAACAGCCCAAATCACCTGATCTGGCCATCCTGACACAAGCTAATTCAGCCTTCCAGTTAAAGCATGGCAATGCAGACTTGGCAGCACAGATGTTGGAAGATCTTAGAAAGTAAGCTTATTTTTTTATTTAAATTTTTCGCAAGATGTATGGAAGCATTTATTTTTGTTTATGACTTACAGAATATGTATAGACGAGTCTTGATATTCATGCACCCATTTACATTTACCTTCTGCTGTTTTGTTTGGCTGTCACTTTAATTGTAACATCTGCCTTAAAGGACAACACAAATGCAGCATTTTCTTCTTTCAAGTTCATTTTAAAATAATAATTCCCAAAATATGAGTACATAATTATGCTTAATTTTCTATATATAAGCCATGAACATCAGCATTCTCACCTGCCATTAGGAAAGCAGAAGAAAATTACTCACATATGTTTGAGAGCCTAGTTATGTGCAAGTAGCATTTGAAACAGCGAGTGTGACTCAGTTTAGCTAACCTATGCATGTCTTCGAGTCAAATGAAGAAACATTACTCAGGTTAGCATATTCAAGCAGCAAAAAACATTTTTATTTTATAGTTAGCTGCTTGAACTATATGACTGGATAAAAATTGCTTTTGAAATGATGTGAACAAATTCTTGAGTATGGCTTGGGGACAAAGTTTGCGTGGCATGTTTGAACAAAACAGCGATGTGTATATATAGATCTCTGAACAATGTTAATCCACTTGAGTTTGTAACCAGTATCTTATTTCCCATGATTTTCTCTGATCACTCATGTTGCCCTTAAAGTTTTTCACCTCAAAAACTATTGGGCTTGCGCTTGTTTCATTAGCACATATGCAATCAGTTACATTCAAATATAGAATTGATCAACTTTCTAAACATGCTGATATTAAGCTCTTGTTTACATATATATCACAGGCAAAATCCTAAGGATCCAATGGTGCTTGCCCAACTGATTTCAGCATATTCTCAATTTAATCCTAACAAGGCCAAAGAGTATCCTTTGAAATTTCAGGCATGACCTTTACAAAGCCTGTTTGAAAAAAAGAGAGCAATAGAATAAGAGTGCTCTTAAAGGGAGTAGTTTAAATCAATGGGTAAGTTTTTAGTTTCATATACTTGGAATTGTTCAAAATGAAGTCAGAAATGTTGCTTACACTGGCGGGAAACCTCCAGTTACCTACTTTTGGATCACTTTAAAAACTAAGTCCTTAACACAGTCCTAGAATCAGCAGAGACCTGCCTCCAGTTTCAGAGATAGTACGTGAGGTAGATGTGGATGCTCTGGAATCTGCCTTCAGCACTCTGGGTCCAAAATACATGAAGAAAATGCAGAAAGGAGAACCATCTCCTGGACCGTCAGTTCATTCTTTAACTTAAATTAGCTGAAAGTATTTCATTGCCTTTATTGTTGACAAGGATGGCTTTTGTTTGATTTGTCATATTCAAACACAGTTTTGGCAGGCCCTGAAGTAAATCAGAGTTTAGTGTAATGTTATCAAAACAATGGAGACAATTGAGTTCATTAATTTTATTTTATTTTATTATTTTTTTGTCAGCAAAATATAGTAATAAAATGTAAAAACCAAACATTAATTGTTGATTAATGTTAAAGTTTGTAAAATGATTACCCGCATGGATTCCAAGCGATTGCTTGTCATTTGTCTTATAAGCTTTCAGTTTGTCGTTGAAAAACCAGTTTATTGAACCAATTTAAGTGCCTAATTGCCGTTCACTCTGCCCTACCAAGTGCAAGTGGTCTGTTATGTCATTGAAAATTTATATTTACTCCCAGAAAAAGATTATCTCAATCGCTTTTTTTGTCCAGGTCTGGAGATATGCTTCTGAAGAAAAAGAAGAAGAAAAAGAAGGGTAAGTTTTATGATGCTATTGAAAGTAAAACATATATACAACTTTTTTTTAGTACAAAGCAAACAGACAAATAGAAATAAAGCAAAGGGAATATTTTTAATGTGACAGCTGTCGATAAATTATTTTATGGTAATACTTAAAAACAAAAGCTATCCTAACAGCATGCAACTTTCCATGTGTCCAATGATTACTTTGAGGTAAAGATTACTGTAATGATTCTGGGATTACTTCAAAGAATGTAGAAGGAATGTGACTGGCAGTTGGAGATTATTTACAGGAAAGCTGCCAAAGAACTGTGAAGCTGGTGGTGACATAGACCCAGAGAGGTGGTTACCACGAAGGGAGCGGTCCTACTACCGTGGAAAAAGGAAAGATAAACGTAGAGAAATTGGTAGGTCAATCTGATAGTTGAAAAGTGACATATTTCTTAAAAACAATTTGCATATTTGTTTCCATTATCCATACAGTTTAATAAACTTATAATAGGAAAAGAAGTGCATGTACACGCAGAGGCGCATGTTACATGTGTGCAACAATGAGTAAATAAGAAATTCCTGCTATTAACGCTTCCTCAGTAATTTTAAGACCTGACAGATTAAGGCATGTCTGGTGGTTAGATGTGTGTAGCCAAACTGAGCCTCTTGCAAACATTGTTTTTCAGGGAAGGGTACGCAAGGCTCAGGAACTGTTGCTTCAGAATTGTAAGTAATTTGATATTGTAGGGAAAAAATCTCCCTCCTTTGTTAAAGCAGCTGAAATTTCTTCATAATGTTGATCATTTCTTCGTCATACTTGAACATACTTCTGAGCACCTCAAGTCTACATTATGAACCTAGTTGAAAACTGTCAAGAAGGCTTTGCCTTCTGTGTGGAAGCTAATGTGGATGGATTTTGGAAGGAAATTGCTTAGTTGCCTGCCATCCTTTGACTTACATCTGAAATAGACCAAACCTTTGATAATAGGGCATTGGCAGAGAGAACAAAACTGCAAAACAAGGTATATATTCATGCAGTGACTGCCACAGATTCTTACACAAACGGTGTCATATACCTTTACAGAAGCTTTCAATTTTATTCACATTTGTGTCACCTGCTCTGTCGTACCATTTTTGGACCCGAAAGATCTTCAGTGCAGCAGCATCCTTTGTATATAGTAACCCAACAGCTCAGCTTGCTCTTGTATGCCTACACTATCATAATCTTTTAACAGGGATGCCAGCAAAGTTTCACCAGGAGGCAGTGATCCCTCTTCACCTCGACCTGGCTCAGCAGCAGTGTCTTCTCCATCCTCTGGGGCCACAGCTTCACCCCAGGCTGCACCTGCAGCTGCTGGCCCTCGGCAACAAAAGCCAGCACAAGCCCAGAAGAAAAAGAAAAAGAAGGGAGGCGTCAAATGGTAGGAGTGGTGTCCCTTATAGCAGCTGTTGTGCTCCAACTGTGACAAGTGCACACAGTATTTTTAATCTGCCAGGCCCTAAATGAAGCTAATAAAAAAATGTGAAAGTTAGCAAACATTGCATCAATACTTTGTTTTGGCTTGTGTAACAAGTAAAAGAATGTTTTTAAAATTAGTACCAAATAAATGATATTTATTAAACATAATTTTTGTAGTCTTTTCAACTACTTCTACTTCAACCTATTGTAAACTACTACTAAACGTTTAACTGCTTAAAATCAAATCGTGAAAACATGTACATGAATGATGTAACACTTCAGAATTTAAAAAGCTTTTTATATTGATGCTACTTTGATGCACAAGTGCATCAGAGATCAATATAAGCTGTCTTCAGGCCTGTTTGGTTTTGACTAGATAGCTAACTAGACTTTTACGTTTAATTATGATGGTGCTTGTCTCAATTAAATGCCTGCTATTACATTTTCTTTATAGTTGTAATGTCTGAAAGAAAGTTGGAAGTGGGTGTCCGCGTACGTTTTTCATGTTTGGCACGTTCTAGTTGACAAGTTGGATTATAGCACTCAATCATACAAGGTCCTAAACAAAATAGCTGACCATTAAAAGACAGCAATTATCTCTTGTTTTTAATTTTACCTACTAACTACAAGCTTTTTCAGCATTTTTCGTCATTTACAGACATAGAACTCCAAATCACATACTAAAAATGTCAAGAAAATCTGAGAACATAATTTGGCAATGAAGGGGTCTGAAAATATGAGTTTGGGTCCGAGGTTTCACTGCATGGTGTAATAAACCAAACATATAAAAGCTTAATTTTTCATCATTGTTATCAAATGTTGGTGATACCATTTTAGATGCATACAAACATATCACTCATAAAGCAGATTTTTATATCAACGAGCAACATCATTATAATACTATGTTGACTTGGGTCTGCAAATGGTCAATAAAACTTCCATTATATTTATGTAGGGTTCTAATAAACCATGACTTTATCTGCGAGTCTAAAAATCTTGTATTTGACAGAAAATACTTCTTTTAAAAGGGGAAAACATGAAATATATCTTTTATCTTTAAATTTTTATCTTGTTTATAATTAGTGCCTTCTCATTACTGAGAGCATTGATGCATCCTAATTTTTCACTTCTAATCTTAACAGCTCAATTGTTTGGCATGAGGTAATGGGCAGATATATTGAATCAATATCAAATTCTAGAGCTTTTAATGTGCTTTATTATTTTTTTTAAATAAATCCTATAGAAAGTGTATCGCTATTGCAGGACTGAAAACAGTATTTTGGGTGCACTTGTCAGATTTGTAAAATAATTATGAGTAAGGGTTGTCTCAAAGGATGATTGGTTGGCATTATGCCAAAGCAGTTTGACAGAGGGAGCCAACTGCATTAAACGATAAGCACTTTAAGGATAAAAAGAAAAAATTCCAAATCACACCATTGTTAGCAAAATGTAAAAATTTGTAGACACTCCTCTTGATTCATCCATATTCATAATTTATAACATCATCCAAGATACATATTCATAATTTGCAACATTATCCCAGATGTTGCCAAATAATGATTTCAAGACAGAATCAGATTGTGAAGAATGGTCAACAACCTTTTGAGAAAATTATATTAAAGGAGAAATATTGTTCACAGCCTTGGTTTTAAATATTAGCATTTGCCAAGCTTGTACCAGACCTTTCCCCCACCCCAGATTCTACACACTTTGCATATAATAAAGATGAATGCTACTTTATTGCACTTCTTAACTTGTTCTTAAGGGTTAGTCAATGCACTCACTATACTGGCTGACTTTCTCACTGGTTATGCTCTTTGCTTGTCCATTATCTTTGTCACACAGTTCTTCTACATCACAGGTAAGACAAACTGGTTCTGTATCACAGGGAAGATAATCTTCATATAGGTTTCTCTCTGAGGTGGACAATGGAAAGTCAATCAGTTCAGACTGGAAGCCCATTTCCTGGAAGCCCAGAAGTACACCACTAACCTCTTCAGTAGACATTGCATTGCAAGCCATTTCTATATCAACAGCATTCATACTTGAGGTGTCTTGTCTTCTGACATGTTCACCACTGTTGTTGTCTGTCTCCAAATAATGCAACAACCTTGCATCAAGATTGTCTTGTCCAACTTTTGAATCTGTATCCATTATTTCCTGCACTGTCGATTTGGATTCGAAATGCTGAGTATAAAAGGTTTCATGGGCATCTTGTAAAATAGGCTTCAATTTTTCAAGCTGCACTCCACTATGGCACATTTTTAAATCCAAAGTCTTGCTTTCAGCTATGTGGTTGTAGTGTCCAGGGGTTGAAAATGGTTCCAGCTCTTGTTCTGGAAAACCCTGAAAATCAGCATTTTTGCTCTGCTCATTGCATTTGAATGAGTCATGCAGTGTCCTCCATGTGCTGGAAGCAGCCTTAGGCAAGTAGGATACTGTTGAAGCCCAATCCTCTTCAAGAACAGCATCCTTTGCATCTTTTGTTACTTCATTGTTTTCTCTTCCTTGGTTCCCCAGAGCTGATAGGGATTTTACATGTCTTGTATGGGAACTTGATGTGACGCCTTCAAACAAAGCTTTAGCCAAGTCTGCTTCTTTTTGTGCTGCTTCCTGCTGCTTTTGTGACTTGTCGACAGTAAGAGAACTCTTGTCTCCAATGTCGGATGTCATGGAGGTCAAAGATGATGGATTCACGGAACTGCTTTGAGTCTCAGCTTCATTGGTCAAGATGCCTTGCTTACTCCATACTCGTTTGTAGCCAGGAATATTTTTCAAGGCAATTTCCAACTGAGGAGAGGAAGTGCCTTGCATAGTTTGGTCAGTGCCACCATGGTTGCCATTAACACCTTGGCCTGATGATGTGGAAGACAAGGATGAAGTATCTGATGGCTGTTTGTTCTGCCCTATCAGATGCAAGTCATCATCTGTGTCATCTGTCACTTTTGCTGCAGAGTACAGCTTCAGCAGGGGTTGTCCTGATTCTAGCACTTCACAGACATAGGTGTCTGCAAATGTCAGTTTGAAGTCCATCTCTGTCTGATGCTGTAGCATATCTGCAAGAGAAAATGACAGTCTCTGCTGAATGTCTAGCTTTAATGATGCAAGGACAGATAACTCTTTCCAGACCTGTCTGAATGTCTGTGGGTACAAGCTGCTGGTATCTTTTTCTGTTTTCCTAACCCAGTCCAATACTGTTTCTCCATCCAACATGCCTTTTAGTAACAAGTGCTGAACACAGAGAACTACATCTTTCTTCATTTCAAATGTATAATTAGGAGTCTGTAAAATCCTTGTACAGGCATGAAGGAAAGCTGCTTTCTCAGGTATGTCATGCTTCAAAGGTAGAAAACGTAAAGCACTAAAAGCAAACTGTACGAAAGGGATCCTTGAATCTGTAGCCTGAACTGCTGTGAGCATAAGTCTGAATATGAATGGGGAAATACTAGGCCACTCCTTCCCTTCACTAGTGATGAGGAGGTACTCCAACATATGTTCAGCAGCATAAGAAATAACGTGGTTTTCCAAGTCCAGAGACAGAATAGGAAGCATGGTACTAAGATACCACTTGGAGTCAGGTGATAGACGGTAAGCAATGCTGCAGATCATTTCTACAATATCCTGGTGTAGCCTACGATCCACATCATGGCGATGGAGGTGCTCTAACAGCTTTGAGCAGATAACCTGCACGTTGGCAGGGTTGGCCATGTGGTGCAGCAAGATCAGCGTCTGGCAACGTATAGCTGGGTCCAAGTCATCCAAACAGCGTACCACCATCATCTGGTGGTCAACAGCCAGTTCTGCATTGACAGCCACGAGAAACGCCAGTGATTTCATTCCAATGTAGCGCAAGTTGTGATTGCCTGACTGCAAGAAACGAGCAATGCACTGAGATGCTTGTTGAAGCAGGGGCTGCATGCCTTCCATTTTTTTATTTTTGAAATCACTGAAGTCTTCTTTTTCATCCACATTTTGTGAAACATTCCCAGGTCTAATATCCCTTTCAAAAGCACTCTCCTCTCTTTCTTTGGAGCCTAGATGATGGTAATCAAATGCATGGGTTGATGCAGCTGCAGCATATCCATGGGCCTTGAGATCATCACTTTCACTTTTTGAAAGCTTCTCTGACAAATGATTTCCTCCCACCAATACTGAGATGGTCTGCAGACACTGGTAGGCCACAGCCAGAGAAACAAGCTCCTTAGGATTTACAGAGTGAAGTATCTGTGACAGTGTTGGGAGCAACACAGACACTAGTGAATGACTGGTAGATCCTAGAACACCAAGAATCTTCAGTAATTTAATCTGCAGCCAAGGCAAAGGGATTCCATGGTAGTTATGACGAGAATGAAACCTTTGCTCTCTTACCTGAAAAAGGAAGAATTTTTAAATTTAAACAATTTTTTTTTTAAATATCATTTGTTCTCAGTATTACATATCATCTGGTTTTTGCATTATAGATGGACATATACATATCAGATAATGGAAAATAACTATAACATTCTTCTCAGCAATCAAAATGTTCTTTATGACATGCCAGTGTGTTCATGTACGAGCATGCATATGTGTGGGTTTTTTTTTTAACTCTACATGTAAAAGTACTCGCTAGAACAAAGTAAGAAAGCACCTGAATCCTAAAGGCTTATAATCTGATAATAATGATATAGTAGTAATAATATGTAAATGTGCTGCACACAGTATCATTACTTGATATGAACAGAAAATCAGAGATAGTGAAAAATGGATGTAAACAAAGAAAATCAACATCAGACAACCAACCAAACAAAAAGTTGGGCAAACACAATAATAAAGAAAAAAAAATACAATGACGTAGCAAAATACAAAAGCTGGGAAGTTTTTATATTTTCCATACCTGCTGCAGAATGCTAAGCAAAGACAGACCAAAGGGCTGAATAGCAGCAGCATTTTCCTGCACCACTGTGGCAAAAAAATTCACAAGTGCAGATATGACACCTGGGTCTTTGTCCCTGATCATAGTAAACAGGCTTGGTAGATTTTGGTGGATCAAACTGGGCAATCGTAAGTAAAAAGCATGCAGGCAGTGAATGGCCTTTTCTCGAACCAACTCACGATTGTGGTTCAGACGTTCCAGAACTGCAGGCAATACCATAGGTATCGTTTCAGTGTTGACAAGGTGAGCTGCTGCTGTCAATGCTAGGCAGTTGTACAACATATTGGAACTTTTAAGATCCTGTAAAAGAGTCCCAATGGTGAGTATGGCAAATTCATGTCCTGGGTCAAGCAAAAGTGTTGCAGCCAGATAGCCTGCACGCTTGTCCAGACCTTTGCCCTGCTGAGCCAGTTTCACTGCATGAATAAGGCTGAATGAAACGTCATACCCTAAAACAGAACAGAAGATGATTCGGGGAAGCAATTCTCGAAGCTGACCAACTGATGCTCCTGGCTGATCCAATTTTTGTTTAAGCACTTTAAGCTCTCTATGGATGATCGCACCCTCCTCAGAATGACACTGGGCCCTGTCCACTGCTTGCAACAAAGTCTGGAAAGCACGAGAAGGCATTCTCTGTCTCCCTGCATCACCCTGTTTGCTGCCTAAAAGACTTGAAGATAAAAGCCGAGGAAGCGCTGCTAAGGTTCGTTCGACTATTTCACTCATGACTTTAGGTTACATCTCTGCAAAGAGAAATGTGAACATGTTATGGGCATAAAAACTAGCTAAGACTACATTTTACAAGAAAATATCTTCGAACATTACCATCTGCTATAATTTTTATGAAATAATATTGAGCGTAAACGGGATTCAGAGGCAGCCTCTCACCTTAAAGTTTAGCATAAACACAGCGAAAATTTTTTGTCTGCGAGTTGCATCCCCTGTTAGGTGCAGTGAAAATTAACTTGTGTTCCGGACTTTTAGATGACAATAATATAAATAAGTTTCAGTATTATATTTAATATTGATATAATTAACTTCAACTATCAATAATATACAATAACTAATAAATCGAAAGATAACGTTAGTTATGTGTATGTCCGTGCTAGCCAAGATCTCGGACATTACGCAAAGATGATCAAATGCATCTTTTTCAGCGAATTTCATCCTACAGCAGGTCCTAAAATAACTTGCCAGGTAGATATTTACCTACTGAAATATGTCGCTCGTTCGGGTGTTGTTGTTGTTGGTTTTTTTTTTAACGGTACAGTCGTCATCAACATATAAACTTTAACGCTTTTACCGAGACTATGCTCATTCTACAGTTTCGTATATTCTAGACTGCTTACATTTCGGACTTGGGACTGAACTAAAATTGAGTAATTATGTTAAATACAATTAGTGAATGTAGGAACATTCAAAGAAACTCAGAGTAAATGCATGTATTTTTCAAACTAAAAACAGCTTTCAGTGTGTGTTGTAAGAGGCCGGGCGCCATTCGGAATCGTGGTTCTAATGAGTAATGCGATCATCTGTGGCACTGACCGTGACATTGGTAGAGTTATTACGAAGTTTCCGTTTTGTTTTTGTTTTTTTTAACTTCCCCGCCTATGCAGCCACGATTGCCAGTATATTATATGCGGTGCGTGTGCCATACGTTGCTACCATATCGTGAACATATATAAGGCGGATGAGATACATTTTGGTCGTTTGTATCTTGCGGGGCGTCTGGTGATAGTCGACGTGCTTTGCTTTATAAAGAATCCCGTCAACAGCTGTTTCTCCTTGTGCGGTCGAAATATTTTGGTTAAGGTGCAAGTACAAAAAAATGAAACGAGTAACTGTTTTCAGAAATGGTTCAAACATGGACGGAAAGGTAATCGCAGTACATGATACCGACTGTTTGGACGATGTTCTTGCTGAGGCAAGCAGGAAGCTGGAGTGTCCAGTGACAGACCTATATAATCGTTCAGGCGGACACGTAGATGAAGTCATTCTGATCAGAGATGACGATACGCTCTATGCATCAGGCGGAGAAACATTTATTCGGTCGCCAAGGGTGTGGAAAGCCAGGGGCTCGTTCACTCAAGATGCTACAGATCGGCATGCACAGCCTTTGCAGCGCCAGGCCTGTGCACATTCACATTCCGAATGGGTTACCTTGAACGTTGGGGGCAAGCTCTTCACCACCACCATCAGCACCCTGACACGGGTGGATGGTAACAGCATGCTTGCACGCATGTTCATGCATGGCGATGTTGAGTGGCAGAGCCGCATCGATGAGACAGGTGCATACCTCATTGATCGAAGCCCTCTCTACTTCGAGCCCATTCTGAATTATCTGCGACATGGAAAATTGGTGCTGGACAAGACTGTTAACCCAGATGGTATTCTGGAAGAGGCAAAGTTTTTTGGGCTGACGTCACTCATTGAACAACTAGAGGAGTTGATTGAGAAAGAGCAGCCACCAGATGATACTACACCTATTACTCGCCGTGAACTAGTCATGGCATTAATGGTGACACCTACAAACAAAGAGCTGCGATGCCAGGTAATCATTTACTTTCACCGTGTATTAAAAAATTTATTTGATAATGGTTTCACAGATTCATCTTCTAGAAGAATGAGAGAGACAAGCAGATGTCAAATTTTTGTGCAATATAAGAAAACAATTATACTGAGAGATACTTTTTAAAACACAAGTAATTTTCAGTGGTGAAGATAATTTCTTTTCAAGACGTGTACTTTTATAAATATGACACATATTTTATTAGTATTTGTTATTTTGTGTGAAAGCATGCTTGGGCTACAAGTTGTTGCATAATAATCTCACCAGCCTATATCCATTGATATGTGTGCATGCACCCACACACACACTCACATGTGCATGTGTGCACATGTTCACAATGGATTAATGCATAGGTAATCGATTATAGATAGAAGTAATAATAGGAATGTGCAGATGCATATGTCCGTGTGTAGGTATGTGTACTATTGTAGGCACTAGCGATATATTCATATTTGTCAGTGTTAATAGGTGTGTTTACAATCTTTCTGTGTCAAGAATAATTTTATAATATTGCCCACCCTTGTTTTGATGTAAGAAAGTTTAGACAATAAACAGTGTAAATCTCTCTTTAAACACACACACACACATATATATATATACATTCATTTGCGGCTTTGAACATTCATGCAACAAATAATCTCGTCCTCAGAGGACTAGGAAAGCATGTTTGATTAGGCTGAATAATGGTCTACACTTCAGAGTTTACAGAAGTAGGTTCATACAAGAATATGCACACACATTATTGCACCCATGTAAATGTTCGATACATTATTGTTTTATATGGCTTAATTCCTCTTTTCCAGGGAGTCAACTTTACAGGGGCTAATCTTTCCAAGTTGGACCTTCGCTACATCAACTTCAAATATGCCATACTGAGAAAAGCAAACTTATCAGGTGCCAACCTGTCCTACTGCAACTTTGAACGAGCTGATCTAAGCAGTGCTACACTGGACTCTGCCAATTTGTTGGGTGTCAAAGTACTCTGTGCCAATATGGAAGGCGCTTCACTGCGGGGCTGCAATTTTGAAGACCCTGCTGGCAGTAGGGCAAACATGGAGGGCGCTTTGATGAAGAATGTTAATCTTGAAGGCAGCCACATGGCCGGTGTCAATCTGCGGGTGGCTAACTTGAAAAATGCCAATTTGCAAAACTGTGATTTGAGAGGTGCTGTTTTGGCAGGAGCTGATCTGGAGAACTGTGACCTGTCTGGCTGTGATCTTCAAGAAGCCAATTTGCGTGGGGCCAACTTAAAGGGAGCTACATTTGAACTGATGTTAAACCCCCTTCATATGGCTCAGGCTGTCTGAGTTATTATTTTTTAAACTTTTTTTGACAAATTTTTATGAGAAAACTGCAAGAGAGAATTCTTGTCTACTGTTGGGGAGAAAAAGATGTAGAAAACAACTAAAGTAAAATTATAAAATAAAAACAGCCTAAACGAAGTACACTACTGTGCATAGCACATTCACAAAACTATGAAAATCATTCCTTCACACCTGCAGTGTATGACATTGAATGCATTTCTTACTTCCAGTAAATGCAAATGTTAAGTGTTGTTATCTGCTATGCCTATAGATAAATAATATGACTGCTTAGAGGTTTGTTTATGTACAAATGTAAAGAGTCTTTCATTTAAAGCATATGCATCATTTTTTCTTTTGATATTGTTGAATTTATCCAACATGTGATAAAATAAAACTTGATATTTATAACCTGAACATGTATGCCAATATGATTACTGCACTAATTGTATTAAGAGAAATGATTAATTAAAATGATCTCATAAGTGAAAATGAATGTCCCAACAGTATCCCTCTTTCCTTGTGTCAGTAACACCAAGTGATAGTGCGTGTGTGTGTGAAAGAGAGAAACTTATTCCATCAAGAACAGATTTATATTTAACAAAGTTACTTTTAAAATAAATAATAAAATCACATTCTTATAAGTTTACAGGTCTGACTGTCAATGGTTTTCTCCAGTTTCCTCCATCCTGTGTGTGTATATGTACAAGTATGTTCACAGAGGTGTATTTGATGTTGCTCTAAAAAGATGTATGTGTTTGGTTTGAGCCTATCCGGAGCTAGTGAAGACTTATGTAAATGCACTGTATTATTATTTGTTTTGAAGGGTGTGTATGTATAAGGGAGAGTGTGCATATGGATTGCCAGTAAAAGTTTTAATTTTTAGTAATTTCAATGCATTACATTTCTCACATATATAACTTCTAATGTGGGAAGAGGTAGAAGTTCTACTGTCTATTGTCCAAAATCAAATACATTGATACCTCTGCATTCGAACTGCTCCATGCTTATTTCCCGACATTTCAGCCCTGGATCAATATTTTTGAGTGAATTCAGGTTTGGTGCTCATCCATTTGGTGGGCACTCAAACATCATTCTAAAACCTATATGAGCTGCCACACTTACTCATGATGATTCAGGGTAAAACAAAGGGAAAAACATCACATTATGCTGTGTTTCTGATTGCTTTGTTTTTCCCACATGGTTGTATAGGTATATTTATATATGCACACACATACACCCTACAGCCATCATGGCACCAAAGAAACTTATTAATGCTAAAAGTGAAGGAAAGAGGAAAACAGAATGACAATTGAAAAAGGAACTTGTTGCCAAGTGCGAGAATAACACACATCTGAATTACCCATTCACCATGGCATGGTTAAGTTGACAATACTCAAAGATAAAAAAGACCATTGATGCAGTTGAACAGAATAAAAATGATAACAAAGCAAATGTCTCAAATAAAAAGACGGAGAAGTTGTAGAAAATGGAAAAACATGGACTACATTAACATGTAAATATTGAAAAGGAAGATTTTTCTAATTCCCAGTTCTTAAGGAAGAAGACAACAGTCTTTGTGGAATCATGGAAAGATTCATGATGTAACCAAAATTTATTTTGGCGCTGTTTCTTTTATTTCTACTTAGAATTCTAACTTTGTTAATTACATAGTGTGTAGCATGCATTCACTGCATTGTTTGGCCAAAAAAATTATGGAAGAAATTATCACGTATGTCCTCTTTTTTTCGTGCAAATGTTTTCTTTAATGATAACGATGGAAGTTCCAGATGAAATCAATAGTAAAGAACAATAAAGCATACAGGATAGAAATGAAAATGAAGAATTGAAGACAATGCAGGCTGGCTTGGGTGTAGAAGATAGAGAAGGTGAGGTGGGGAGAGATCCATTAGCTATTAGAGAAATAACAAACTGAATAATCTGAATGATTAGGAACATTTGTCATAGTTGAAATATTGCCACAAAATAACATAGCTTTGCTTCTGAAGAGCAAAATGTAAGACCATATGTTTTGTATCTTTACGCAGGTTTAGATTGATTGATTCATAAAGAAAAATGGTTATTTAAAGAAATAAAGGCATCTGTCATTTTAAAACTGTGTTGACTGATATTTTTTCAGACACCGGATGACTTCTTGTCAAAAGAGGCTTTTGATGCCATCCAGAATTTCATCATAACTAAACCTGAATTACAGGGTAGACTCATCACTGTGTTAGTACATACACTTCATTTTGAACAGTTTGAATAAGATATTATATATTTGTTAAAATTTACAGTATTGCTATTTGTTTTGCTTTTAGAATTTAGAAAAAAAGTTTATTTCTCTGGGATCAGAGTGAATAATTTAGCAGTGATAAATAACTTTTTTAACATTTCAACTTTATTAAGTCATCGTTTCTATTTTTTAAGTAAAATATTTCTGTTTCAGAGGTGGAACATTTATATGGGATTGATAGCACATCAGTGGATAACTAGAATAATATTAATCTTTGTCCTGTCTCAGGCTTTTTTCTTTTTTGTGCTTGTTCCTCCTTTTCATATATTCATTGTTTTCAGTGACCAGAAATTATGTAAATTGTACGCTTTCAGAAATGCTTTTGGACTGAAGTTTGTTGGATGCCCAGTGTGCATTGATAACCCTAAATACAAGAGGAATGCCCTTATCTTCAACTTGAACTTTGTCTTCTCAGAAAGTACAAATACTGCTAGCTATGGGGCAGTCGTGAAGAAGCTAGCTGGCTATATGATCCAGCTAGAGGTATGTTTGCTCGGCCAAAGCAGTTTTTGATGCTCTTTTATAAGACATCCAATAGTAATAAAGCACACATTTTAACTGTCGTGGCAAAGATGATCTTTTATGAGAGTTTTATAATATAATGTAAAGTTATTCTTTGAAGCCAATATCAACAGGTGTATTTTTCAGAACTTTTTTTCCTGTGTAGATGGAAAATGGGTTCCTATCAAATGAAGACAAAGTTTCTCCTATTTTGGAATTCCTAGAGCAAGTACGTCATGACCTGAACAGTAATGGAGTTTGCAACATAGCTATGGGTACATTCATTTTATTATTTTCTTTGGCAGTTACATTGAGTGCACATGTGCTTGAGTGTTATAGTGGGCAAGGAAATGGCTTAAGAGCATTCAAGACCGGCCAGATATGAAGACATTAAACTTTGTAGAGATGAGTTTATTTCTCCATGGAACTGTTTTCTCAAAAAACAAAACTTTAAAGATCTGTAAGGTGTTCTGTTTGCTTTTTAACTGCAACAAGTTTTTTTTTCAAAGCTTTCACTGTACTGTTTACAGTCCTAAACAATACTTGTATTTACAAATGTATTTGATCCATGAGGTAAAGATGCATAATCTTCAAACCTAGTGTTATCTGTTCTTGGTATCTCTGTCATCTGCTCCAGGTGAGTCTTGCACAGTTCATTTGAAAGTAATGCCTCAGACAGGGGAAAAGATGGTGGTTCAGGACCATGATGTACCCATCCTGACAGTACCTCGTCATTCCATCATAATGAATCCTTGGGACCTCACCACACAGCAGGCATGTAGACAATGCTCAGCATGATTCTGCTGAGCTTCATAAAACTAAAATGCAATAACAGTCTTCATGAATTCTTGCTATCAATCTATTGAGATAATGAATATGAATTCAAGAAAATTTCGTATGAGACAAGAGTGATTACTATCAGGGTAAAGGCTGGCTTAGTTAACAACCTTAGCCAGTCAACAGCAGTGTTGAGTGTATAGGCCTACTTTGGTCCAAATGGGATGGAGGGGTCACTGACAGGAAGGAAGCTACCACACCCAACTTCCTGCTAGCCACACTCCTGTAGTACAAACAGCGCTGTACTTGGATACAGCTAGACACCCTGGCAAATTACCCCTATCCCCGCCTTTAAGTGGCAATAAAGGGGGAGAAGGTTTGGCCATCTAGGTACAAAGCCCAAGATGTGCAGTCCACATACAGAGGTCCCCAAGGATCAAGTCACAACACAGTGTTGACTTTAAAAGCATGCCAAAAAGAAATCCTCGATACCTTAACTATCAGCCAAGTTGAAAAGAAAGAAAGTTGATGGACACATTGTCCAAGTACTAAGCAAGCTTCACCAGTTGCAATCACTTCATTGTGTATGCTACACCACGTGTTGAGACCGTTAAAGTGCATTGTGAAAGTTTTTTGGTGTGTGGTCACACTAATTGACAAGCAGCTAAGTTCTGGACATTTTTGAGCTTCTGAATGAGGTGGGACTCCTGAGTGTAGAGGGATATGCATCCATTCACTATAACTGAAATTCAAACAGTGACAAATAGTATTTTTGCAACCTGTAAGAGTGTGTGCCATGTTGTACGCAACTCTGATTACACTATCATTGTTGCTTTGTGTGCACAAATCACATGGAAGTTGTATAATTCATTACTCACGTGTCTTTGTGCTTGCAGCTACACTTGCCTTTACACTAGTAGTTTTTGTTGGCATGTCATAGATTTTGCGTCATGTTGACGGAACCTCACACGTCACAAGGATTGCTGCTGAGGCAGATGTGGACATCAATTTAGTGAAGGCCTGCTTGCAGAATCTGCTGTGAGTTACCTGTTTATTTTTTCTGGGAAGATTCCCCAGCATTCCTACCTCAGCTGTCAATTTTATTTTTTGGTTGGGGGCGGGGGGGAGTATAAAAGTTGAGAATTGAGAGTGTACCACAAAGTTTCAAGTCACAAATTCAACCATGACTTGTTTGTAAATATCAATGATAGATATTAATTTAACAAAGATTTTATCTTACATTTTTTTATATTTATATTTTATATTTTTTATATTAGGTAGTGGTTGTTATAACTGTTTTTTCTTTCTGTGTAGATATTTCAAGGCAGTGAAGATGCTGTGTGTTTTTCAGGTATGCTCATGGGTATAATATCAGTGTAATTTGATATAATTTCAAGGTTTTATCGTGAATTTTTCTTTTTATCATGAGATAGCATGTTGCAAACTCAGATTTTATTCAATCACTATTTAAATTTCTTGCAAACTATTTTTACAGACAAAAAAGTTACTAAAATATTTGAAAAGATATTTTGTGAATATGAGAAGAACAGTGCGCTGTACAATTTGCTTACATCACTGAATGAATTACTGTATTATTTCAGTATTCCAATGTGTATACATGCACACCAGAGATACACAGACTGGTAGAGGATAAGAACATGCAATTGGAATGTTTGCAGTATGTAGCTAGAAATGGTAATTTTTCATCTTTTTCTTTTAAAAAAAAAGGGGGGGGGTTGTAATTATATGTATGAAAATATTGTATTTCTGCTTGCCTCTTAAGTATCCCCTAACGCTATGGTGAATGCTTGCATTCAATTGCAATCTAGTTTCCTGGGTTTAGCATTTCCTTCAGTCACAGCCAATGCCAAGCTTAAAAATAATTTTCACAAAAGGATAATCTTTCTCCTGAAGTTGATGCAACATTTCAGAAAAAGTGCCTTTCATACTGATTTGTGAATGTTTCCTTAATATAAGTTTTTGATGAGGATTATTACTCCAATTTAACAGATAACTGGAAACAGGCCATATTCCTCTTTTTTGTGGAGCCATTGTAAGAATTCCCTTGTCTCTTGGTAAATGGCAAATAAAAATAGTCTTTTTGTGGCCTTCCCTTCTGCATGGATTCTTTCTACACAAAAAGTTTTGTAACAGTAAAACGCTTAATAGAGGAGAGAAAGTATCGAACAAATGTTGTCATTGATCATCTACTTTGTTCATGCAGCATTTTTTACTTCTTGCCCTTTTTAGATCATTCTCTTCCCAGTTTCCGAGATGTGTTTATGTTGTACTGCAGCCTTACTCCTGGAACTACTGTAAAGGACCTGTGCACACGCTTCAACCCACATAATCTGAAAGTGGATGAAAAGTACTGCTTTTAATTTTTCATACTAATAATTTTTTTATTTTGTTGGTGAAGAAGATACCTTTATTTAATATATGATTGCTGTAACATAGTATCCAACCACATCTTTGTTTTGGCAATGAAGCAAGTGCTGTTCATTCACAGGTTTTCAAGTCTGACCTGTGTTTTTCCTGGCACTGAAAATGACATGGCCACCTAAGAGACCAGTATGGTGATGATACTATTGCTGGAAATATAAGGCCAAACATTCTTGTACTCAGACCATATTTATTCTGTGCATAGTGTTACCAACCAATAAAATGCAAAGAATAATGGACTAAATTTATAAAGTGGAAATAAAAAGTTACTATATCAAGTCTTAATTGCCCTCTGAAGTTGTAAGTGCTTGCTGTCTTTTTTTTAAATCATGGCTATTCTTTATTTCTCCTCTAGACATCTTGTGCAGTTTGGTCTTCTCAAAGGGCTGATTCGGCGCTTGCAGAAATATCCAGTCAAACTACCCAACGAAATAGTAGCCCCAAGATTACAGCCCATTCTTAAGTGGCTTAATGGGAGTCATAGCTATGATGAAATTTCCAGCAAAAGTGGCAAGTATTCTTTTAACATCAAGCTCTCAGGAGGAAGATTTCTTTACTTATTCAAAATGGGAAAAGATTCATGCAGTTAGCGAGTGTTTGTTGAGGGCAGAATAATAAAAAAGTTTAAGAAAATGAGTTACCTTTTTAACTTGAGCAACATTAACAATGACACTGGGTTAATACAAAATAAAAGTGCTATTGCAGTGTTTATCACCCATGCCAATACAACCAGTAAACACCAAATGACTATTTTTATTGATTCTCCGGAGTGAATCTCAACAGATGTGCACATATATTTATTGAACATATATAAACTCTCGCACAATTTTCATTTCACACACTGAGTGCTGTAAAAGGCCTTATATTTTCAAAGTCATAACATTTAAAAGCATGGTCTTATTTGTAAATTTGCATTTATCTAGTACTTTTCTCCTTTACCCTAGAAACTATTAACAGATGAAAGATAGCACTCATTTATGTTTCAGGTATGAGTCATTTGCAGTTGGAGGAACTGATTGAGACAGACCCAAGCTGTGTGGTGTGCTTGAAATAACAGTTGTAATGGCAGCAACATGAAAACTATGAAAGAATGCCTTCATTTATCAGACTGTGCAAGGCATATATTAGTGAGGCATTTTCAGCTGGGCCTTTGTGCCATGACTGCTTGATTTTCAACCTGCATTTACTACAAATTTACATTCTACTCTTCCTTTGTTTTTGCCTCACTTTGTGTATCGATAAAATAAAAATTTTAGCTGTTACTAATTATTACCAAAGCTGTTAAAGAATAATTGTATGTGACTATTGTATGGATCTCATATTTCAGTGTGTGTGAAAGACTTGGAAAGAATGAACACAGATATAGACAAATGATCATTTTCTGTATTGCACATAAAAGGTCATTATTGTACATAATAGTTTGAAAAAGTGTTGACTTTAGAGCTTAAATATGCATAAATATTGAAAGATAAGAAAATTATTTTTGTTGAAGTTATGCTGTGGTAGGGGCAAATCAAAGTAAATAGTATTGACAGATGAGTTCAGTTTATTATTACTCATTATTACCTATTTACAAAATCCAAGTAAAGGAGAGTTTCAGTCATGCGAATCAATACTTTAAATACCGAAATTTTCCCCCTATGAAAACCTCTTTTACTGAAGCATCATAGTAGATTTGCTGTTGTGAAATTAAAAGTGAAAATTTATTCAATCTTTACTTGCTTTTCTTACCCCCAAAATTAAAAAAATAATCACAATGCATTGTTGAATAATAATGGTGCAATGAGCTGCTAATCTGTCAAAAACTTTAAACTTATTTTGTGATTGATTTGGTGTAAACATTCAAGTATTTTACACAATTTACCACAATCTATCACATCTCCAGACTTATAAATATCACAAGTGAATTATATGTATAGAGATTTTTCACTACTTCCTAAATAAAACAAAAATATTTATATATTCTTGTGAAAAAAATATGGAAAGAAAAGTGTCCATAACTTATGTCCTAATATAAAAAAGGTAACTTTAGATAAAATACTCATAAACTGTTAACTACCAAGAATAAGAAAGCAAATATGTGGAGAAATATTCTGTACATATTGCAGTCCAAGGAATTAAATCCACTTCTCCCCTGTGACCATCAATGATCACCTTTAGAAAGATGCCTCATATGTTCTTGAATATCAAATGTACAGTCTGTTTTTACATATCTACCTTCTGCTCCTCAAGTTTTATAGGACTGGCTATTTCATCTAGTTGGTTCATATCAAAACAAAAAATCATCTTATTCAGTAGTTTTTGCCACCTTACAATACTGTCAGCCAAACAATGCAGCATGCTGACTATGACAATATTGTAAGATGGCCAACTATTATCATACACCATAGCTCTCTTCCCCACATGTGGTTTTATCTTGGTGACCACATGTGGTCTTATCTAGGTGACCAAGTTGTGTTTTGCAGTCTACACCATCTGTAAAAGAAAATGCATCCATAATCTGACAAGTAAAACATTAGAAAATAAAAAGCAATAACTGATACCACACTGATTCATCAGCCATCAGTTAAATAACTCTTACAAAACAGCAACTGGCAACATAACCAATCTGGCCATTTGACCACAGGAATCATTCCACAATGAAATTAAATGAACTTAAATAAATGCAGCCTACTTTATAGTGGTTAATACTCTAGATATTTTAAAAAAATTATTTGTATGCAACTCTTAAGTAGCTGCTATTTTTTAAGGTTGGCAAATTGTCATTACTGATTGATCTGCACGCCAATCTCTTGATTGTATGTGCATGCAAACAAAACTGAAATTCACTTCCAAACAATGCTGCACTGTACAAATCTGATTGTTGTGTGTGTAGGAGTGGGGGGGGGGGTTGTTAAATTATAGTGTTCTGTCATTTCGACTTTTCATTTCTTAAGGATTTAGATTTTTCAAGATGTGACTTTTGACTAATTTACAACTTCTGTCATAGCTGGTCGAATTGCCCTAGATTGATTGTGCTGCAGAAGAGCAAACACCAGTCTTTTCAGGTTTCATAGACTTATACCCAAAAGCCAAGATACAATCTACGCACTTTGTAAAAAAAAAAAATTGAACACTGACTTCAAATTTTTCACCAACCTATATGTGTGACTTCACTATTCCTTTGAAGAGCACAGTTATCATGTGAGGTTGGATTTTTATCTTCTTTGTTCTGCCTGCCACTGTTGCCGCTACACAATGATGAAATTTTACGGCCAATATACTGGCAAGCTGTTGTACATATACAACAAAAACTGAATTTGTGCTGAAAATGGAGGAATGCGAATCAAGACAATACAATGTGGGAAAAAGTCGATGTAAGATGACAGGTTTTATTAGCAAAATCATATACAGGTGTATATAGTTTTAGGAAGCGCACACAACAGCCGTAGACTTGTAATACCTCAAGCAAATACAAGAAGGTACATTTATTACTTCAATACAAATTGGTGGGTTTTTTCCTTCTTTCAATCAACGTACATGCTTCTGATCGCAAACTTTAATCTTGACGATACTTGTGATATCCACCCGAAGCCATACAAAGCATCATATAGGCAAGCATGTAAAACCGTAAACATAAAAAACACAAAACATATTGAAAAAGTAAACATAAAAACGTGATTTTACCATTATGTATTAATTTGACCATTCCGGTCGTACGTGAGAGCCTACTGAGAAGGAAACGTTTTGTAAACAAAGTCAATGAAATAACGCCACTTCCTAAACAGACTTCCCTCCCCCCGTTAATACTCCATGACCCTAGCCCAAGAATGTGTGACCTTACAGTGAACTTTTTGGGAATAAATACAATATCCATAAAAAATATCTCTGTATTTACTACAGCGTTGTGTGTGAGTAAGTTAAACATAAAAAGTTAAGCATAAATGTTTAGAGTGAACTGAGAGTGCTAAAATGCATTTGGTCTGTGTTTTGAAACTGAGCCTTACAAACAATGCAAACAACGTGTACGAGCTATTTGAGATAAGTAACCAAATGAGAACAACTGATGAGGCGTCTGATCATGTGACCACAACCACTGTGACAGTGGTTACACCTTATGAGCAGAAGGCAATATCCCAAGGTAAGCAGTTGTTTATACATGTGCTCTGTTTTTGCTTAGAGAAACATTAATTTTATTCTGAATATGTACCTAAATGCTATTTTTCTCGGAAATGAGGAGAAAAATTCTGAGCACCGTGAGTTTGCAATTATTGCCTATACAGTAGACTACGTCGAGCAGCGGCAGAGTTGCAGTAAAACATACCTTGAGTACCTGTGCCGATTATATGCTTGTCTTGTAATACAGAAGCCAGCAGGTATTTGTAATTTGAAAGAAAAAAACTACAAACCTTGTTTTAAGCATTTTAGGGAACACCATCATTTATTCTGACGTTTCATGAATCAGTGTGTTTTTAATCGGTGCATGTTTACTGACTGGCGATTGTTGACTGTACGGTGGTTCTTGTAGGGATAGCAATTAAAGATTTACATCTGATGTAAATGACTCATTCCATGCATTCGTTAAGATCATGTCAGTATTACGTCTTTCGCAATTGTGCTGCAAGTTGTGGCAATTTTAGTTCTCGTAAGTAAATTTTATAATACCCTGTAGAGGAATATTGAGTATCAGCATCATGTGTAAATATGACTAGGCAAAGTCTTACTGTTGTTTAAAAAAATTGGATGTCAGAGACAGCTAGTAACTGCAGTAATAGAAAATACTTGTCTTTCACTTCATCAGCTTCAGCAGAGTTTAGCAGCAATTGTCAAAATTTCTGATTATATACATAATTATTATACGGGAAGAATCTTGATATAACAGGTTTTTTTTTGTTAAGTCCTCAAAGATTGTCATAGAATGTGATGTAATTTAATGTAATATTTCAAGTCTAAATTAAGAAAATTATACTTTCAAATACAAAACATTTTTCAAATAAGAAATTTTTCATCGATCTGAATCCATTCTTTAGATTTATTTTCTTTATACTGGGATATACGTATCAAAATCAATAACCTAGAAATTCAATCATAGTGCTGTCAAAATTTTTTAACTCAGTAATATCTTGCTTCAGATATTACTTTGATTTTGCATTTCTTCACCTGCTAAATGTTTAATTTGATTATCTAGCTTTTCATTTGACTTTTAGTCAGAAACATGTTTCTTATAGGTTCTTTGATTTTGAAAGAAGTGTAGAAATTTTTTTTTAAGACATTAGGGGTTCTGTGTTAAAGGTTTTAAAGGTTGGGTTAACTCTTCAGACTTACACATGTGTGGCTTAGCTAAACCAGAATTGTTAATGTGAAAATATTCAAAAATATCCATTTTACTGATCACAGAGGAATGTTTTCCTCTTTTTCTCATCGTTACTTTGCACTTACTGATCTTAAGTGGGAAACTGACACTGTAAAAAACACATAGACCTTCATATCTCTTCCCTCTTAGTTTGTCTGATATTGATAATAGCACAGTATTAGCACAGCAAGGATTTGTTCATAAGGTATGTGTTTTGAAGTGGCATACTAAAGAAAAGAAGGTGTGGCAGGCTTAGGTAGCAGGGAGAGGCTCCTAGGGTTAGGGTTATGTTTTGCTCTTTTTTCCTGCTGCCATAGTTTTCACATCAGCTCACTTTTATATTTTAACAGCAGGGATTGGCTTATTGTGGGAAGGTTTAACTACATACCCTCCATATAACACTGCTGTTATGCATTTGTAGATTTTAATGGTGGAAGGAAACCTAGAAATGTCCTGTAAAATAGCCATAATTTAGTTTTACTTTCATTACCCACCGTTCCTGTTGATGAAAATGTTGTTTGTTGGTCTGAAATACGAAGTTCAGTGTAATCTTACCACATGGCCAAGATTTCTATATTGTTCTGATGTCTGGTCTGGTCTGGCTCAGTTATAGGAATTGTAAACAGCATAAACGTGGAGGGTTAGCTGATGTTCTTGCATGTCAATGCCATTGGATTTTCTATAGGGTTATGAGTGCATGCTTGCAGGTGCATTGTGTAAGTATGTGGAAGGGTATCATGGAGGGAGGGAAGGAATGAAAGTCTGCTGCCAGCATCACTGTGTACCAACAATATTGATGTAGATTCATTTAGTCTCAGTAATTGCAGAAACTGTTGAGCCCCAATCTGCAGCTGGTATGATTTTCAGGGTTGATTTTATTCTTGTTCTCTTATTCAGTTACTATGGAAGAACATCCGATATAAGAGAAACTGAGCTAAGTTATTCCTATTTTATTCTGTCCCTGGAACCAGTAGTAGGGAAGCAAATTGTTGATATACTGTTGAAATTAGGTCATTCTGTAATTCTGTTACCCAAAGTGTCTCTCTTTTTCACTGCAGGATATTTTTTTCTTCCAACAAGGCTGGTCGGTGTTAGTGTTGTCTAATTTTGGAGATAAGAAAACTGTATCCTAAGGAGCAGATGCCCTGGTGTCTGCTGACTGCTGCACTTCATAAACATTCAAAAGAGTAAGATTTTTCTGCACTGCTCTTGCACTGCATTGCTTTTGGGGTGGAATCCTAAAACATTGGCATGCTTGCGAAATTTGTTTGCCATATAAAACCAAGGAGTGCAGAGTGAAAGGCAGCTTCCACAAATTTTCAGAAAAGCCATTTCTGTTATATCTTCTCATCCTGCTGCACACTTGTAATCCATTGACAGTCTGCCTTTTCTGCTGTGCCTGAGTTTGTGAGGAATTCAGACCCAGGCAGCTATTGTTGTTTCAATGAAGTCATCTTGACTTGCAGGTAGGAAACATGAGGGAATGGATAAATGTCAGATTTGTCCTGCTAAGTGAAAGGTTGACACTCACATACTGCTAGCTATTGATATTGATCAGCATCATGCAGTGGCACCATCCAATTGCCCAGACAGAAGGGAACATGTTATTGAAGGTATTCTGAATCATGCCCTGTTAACATGAGGTTTATTTGTGGAATACTATTGGTAAATGGGAATGATGATGGAGCATAAGGAATTTGTCTCTGAACATTGTTAAGTGTGTGAGTGTGTGTGCTTCTATGTATGTGCTTAGAAATAAAAGTTGAATTTTTTGCTTTTTACACAACAAAGGGGCTTTTTCAGGATTAAGTACTATTAAAATGTGGTGAAATGAATTCAGTGTATCTACACAGGTTTTTAATAATATGATTGTGTTTGTATATACAAAAGCAGATAGTTCTTTTTCAGAATGGCTTTGGGTAGCTAAAGAGAACATAGATGCTAAGAGTATGCCTAGAAAACTGTAAGCATTCATTGAGCAGTATGTTCTTGGCAAACACTACCACCATAAAAGTTTCCATAAAAGAGATTGTTAGTGGAGGAAGGCAGTGAAGTGGTCAAATGTGTATGTGGGCATGTATTTATGCACTAAATACTGAGATGCGATGACATCATGCTTTCTTATAGCATGAATGGGGGAATTGATTGTTGACAATCACTCATGGGAACAGGAATACAGGAATTCCTTTTCAACATGAAATAAAAGCAGCACTGTGCATGGCAGCAGTCTGTAAGTGACTTTCATTTGGGTGTGGCAAGCTCAGTATTTTCAGCCAGATCAAGAAATTAAAGACACAAGCCCTTCTTTCACCGAGTAGCAAATCAAGTTTTTTCCTGTGATAGTTTATAAATTTTTCTCATTTTAGACTCTCCATCTACCTACAAATATTCTCAGACCTGAGCTGCCTGATAAGTTTTCTTTTTACTGAAGAAAGTGAGGCAAATTGATCTTGATACTCTTGTCCATTGCTGTCAATGATACAATACATCTTTATTGTCTATGTCTGGTCGTAACAGAGATAGAAATTTTCCTTTGTTGCTGGATGACTAGCAGTAAGCTTAAATTAAATACTGACAAGGTCATAATTTGGCTCATCTTCTTAGTCTTTCAGACAGTAAGTTCATTGACATGGAGGGGTCAGGATGCCTTTCCAAAATTCTGTGAAATATCTTTCTATGCATTTTAATCAATCTCTTTCCATGCAACAGCATGTTAGTTCAATTAGCTAATTAGTTTTCATAAAACTCTGTAAGATTGTGAGCATTCAGTCATATCTGTCGGAAAATGCTATTGCAAGATTGTAAGCATTCAATCATTTGTTGGAAAGTACTACTGTTAGACTTGTCTCTGCAGCTATTACTTTATGACTCTTTTCTATAGGGCTTATATGTTCACTAGATGATATGTTTGCAAAAAGTTCAGAACAAATCTGCACACCTTTTATTTGTAAATCTAAAATAGTTGCAAACTCTTAAACTCAAACTAACTTCTGTCTCTGTGATAAAGGTTTAGTTGCTGGCACAGCATAAAATACAAATAAGCTGTAAATCTAAGCATTATCACATTATACATTTTGCTCTGAGAGCTTATATTGGTTTCCAGTGGAGTTTCATACAAGCTCAAAATTACAACTGTAACCTTTCACCATTTTGAGGACACACTTCCAGCCTATCTTTCTGCAATTCTGTCTTCCTATTTTCCTTCTAGATTGATCTATTCATCTAGAGAAAAGCTGCTGACTGTTCTTAGGATTAGTATTAAATCTTTTTTCTGGGCGTATGTTTTCCTTTGTTGCCCCAGCTGTCTGGAATTCCCTTCCCTTTCAGCTGATGCATCATCATCAGCAGCAGACATACTTGTTCTTTTATGGTTTTGACTGATAGTATATGCTTTGTTGTTTAGATAATGCAGAATCTTGTTAGGCTGTTTTTGTGATCTTGTATATATACATGTGTGTGTGTGTTTTACTTTTTTTTTTAATTGTGAAGTGCTGTGAACCATTAGGGAATGGTGTTCTATTAACTGTAAATAATCTTCATTATTATTATTTGAGAAGAAGATAAGAAGAAGCTGAAAGTGAACAAATGATTTTGTTAATAATTATTAGCTTGGATTATGCAATCTTATGAAATTGTTATTGTTATGTAAGTCAGTAACATATTTGAATAATCTAGAATTGTATGTGTTTCTGTTATTACTAAGCTAGAGCATTTATGTTAATTATTTACATGATTTGTGAACAATAGAGAAAACAACAGTGCACAAAGGCCTCAAAGGCTAAAAAAAAAATGTTACTAAAATGAGTATGGCATGTACATAAATCTTTTAGAGTAATTCTCATAGAAATAGAGCCAACAATGTATTGTTACACTTTTGTGAACCTTGACATTTCCAGGGAGGCCATTTCTGTTGATGATAAATGTTATGGTAGGGTGGGGGTGTTCATGATGTTTGAGGGAACAAAAAATGGAAATTGAAACAGCAGGTGTTTCCTAATATTCATATGTGCTTCATTTAAATAATGTCCATGTAATTTATTTGCTATGGTCACACACACACACTTACGAACACAGAAAATCAATACCTTTGAATCTATATATATGTCATGTATTATTTGTGTTTGTAAGTGTGTAATACATGCATGTGCTGGGCATGGCTGTTCAGTTTTAAGCATCTCAGGGTGAATATGGGAAATAATGACCAAATTGTTACAAGGATGCATTTTTTTAGCTATCAAACCCAAAAATGTGTCATTGTTTTTAAATTTGCTTGTTTGGAAAATGAGAAAAAAATTGTACAAAATAGTATAGTTTCAGTTTTATTTCTCATTTATTTCCTTCTGGCCATGTATGATGTGTAATGTGTCCTTACAAATACATCTGCTAGTGTAGCCTAGGGAATTGTAGGTCAAGATCCCTCAGTTGGTCATACACAATGTTGTATTACACAACAACAAAAATTACAATCAACCTGACTAGTACTTGAAGATTCTCAAGAGAATCTGGTAAAAGAGAATCTTAAGCAATTCATTATACAGCAGACTAGGTCTGTTTAATTATTGATGGGAAAGTGTAATGAGCTAAATCCTAAATATAATCTTAAACATGTCACACCACATCTTCACTCTCTTCACTGGCTACCAATTAAAGCTAGAATAGACGACAAGCTCTCAACTCTGTGCTGTGGATTCTTTGAAGACTTCCACCCCCCACCCCCCACACTATGTTACTGAAATCTTGTCTGTCCACACTCCTGCCTGAAACCTTTGTTCCTCCAGACTCACACATTCTATCCATTGCTCCCATAAAGAAATGGACATATGAACAACGGAGGTTCTCCCTTTGTGCTGCTAAGCAGTGGAACTCTCTTCCCCATCACATTCACCACTCTGACTCCTAGGCTAACACTCAAATTCAAACACTCTCTGAAAACATATCTGTTCACTAAGTACTATCCCTGAATTGCTATTTTTAACTCTCTTGAAATATTTCTGTCATACTAACCATCATGTACCTTCCTCCGTTGCTTTATGTTTTACTCTTGCACTTCATCTTTATATTGTTCAGTGTGTCTATATGTACCTCACTGTCCACTGGCTGTTATCTTTCATTTATCATTACTGGTCTGCACAGAGAGTGCAATCTATCTTGGTCGTGCTGCTGCACATTATAAATACCCATTCTTATTCTTAAATGAGTCTTTGATAATTGTTGTTAGGGGCTGGGAAAGCAATTGTTCTTTTTCCCATGTCTTTTTTTGTAATTTTCGCATGAGTCAATTTGAGTACAGAACATGTTAATGTGGAGAATTTAACAGTTACTAATAACATCAATTTCGTTTCTTTGTCTTCCAGACTACAGAGCCACCATCCCCACTTTTTTAATGTGAAAACAATAAAAGATGGGAAATAAAAATTCAGTGCAGCTTTTGGCACATCCTACACCACAGACATGACATTTGGCTTTAAGGTTTTGGTGCAGCCTACAACATGGAAATGACAGTCATACTTTTTTCATAAGTTTATTTGACCTGCACACAACAGTTTGCACCAGTCATGAGTTTGCGATCTCTCCGGCAGCGTTTTAAACCAGACAAACCAGATGAACGTGATGATGGCAGAGTTCTAACTCCAAATGAAGAAGTGAGTGTGTACATAACTATTCTTAGTATGTATAACTGTTAGTATGCATAACTGTTGTTAGTTTGGAAGATGGGGAATTTGGGTAGTGGATGGAGGAGGCTATGAGTAATGTGCTGACCTGTAATGAGAGACGTGCACACACATTCAGTCATATTCACATTCTTCCACAAATTATAAACAATTGTTTTGAGGTTGTCCAAACATGGGCATGGCATGACGACAGAAAGCACATGTAAAACAAAGCCACACAGAGATTCAAGTAAACACAAAGTAGTAAAATCTTTCCTTATGAATGCCTTAGGCATAATATATGCAAAGAACAAATATGTACATTGCACTCAAAAGGATATATTAGACATATGCAGTTGTCAAATTATTCTATTCTAGACCTGAGTGTCCACAGGACTGAGCATGAAGGTTATTACTGTAAGGGTCAAGACTTGACCTGAATGTTCTCTCATTAACATAAACAGAGTGGTACAGTGTGTGGACTTCACAAACAAGGAAAAGGGCTGTGTGAGGTCTCACATGGAAGTCCTGTGTGAGATTGGTTCATCACTACTTCTCACTCAAAAGCAACACATCCATACTTAAACTCAAGTAGGTTGGGATGTGGCACGAAGTCACATGCTCATAGTCTACTGCGTGTCTGCTGTAGTAGACATGATAAGATGCAAAGCTGGGGTAATCAATGAGGACGTCTCCTGACGTGTGGTACTACCTGTAAGTGGTTTCACAGGAACTGTGATGCTACGGTACCCCATGATACGAGATCTGGGTTTAACATGCACAGAAATAGCTGGAAGTAGGAAGGACAGTACACACCCTTTAAATAAAAACAAGTTTATAAAGTAAAGAAACTGCTGCTTTTTATTTGTTAAGAATCTTTCAGACTTTGATGAGTTATTTTGTCATTGGTCTTCATTCCTTGTTATGTTAATTAATATGTATTCAAAGTGCATTTACAGAATAAGGGCAAGATGCACGTTTACTGCTTTCATTGATGCTCTCATTTGTCATGACCATCAGTTTGAGGTGGTTCCATCACTGCCAGAAAAGGATGATTGTGACAGGATGTCCTTCCATTCGGCTGCCTCTCACAGCCCTGCAGATGCAGAGTCAGTGGAGGCCAAGTTCAGAGATGCACAGGAAAAAGTCATATATGAACATCAGCTGAATCAGTTACAGGAACAGCTCGTGGCTGTCATGATTGACAATCAGAACCTACGTAAGACCTCTTTGTTTCATGGATAAACCATATCTTGCTTCCCCCCCAAAAAAAAACAAAACAAAAACAAACAATTGAACGAAATTTCTTGTAACTTTTGTCACAACTGCTAGCTGTGAATAAAGATGATGATGGCTGTTCAGAAGTGAACCTGTAACTTGCAAACAAGTGAAAACAAACAAGATTTATCACACTTTGTCAATTGATTGGCAGTTGACTCAAGTTTGAAGTAGTCCCTGGTTCAAGGCATGTATGAGGTTGTGAAAGGAACACTTTGCTTGCACAACTTGTAGCATTTTAAGGGTGAAAAATGCCAGAAGGAAATGGCTGGATTGGGTTCTGTCTTCTACAAACTGTGCCTGAGACAAATAGTGCATGTCGCTTATGTTGTATCAATCCTCTGTTTAGAGCAGCAACTGCAAGAATACCAAGAAAAGCTAGACAAGGACAAGACACTTGCGCTTTTAGAGTATGAACGTCACCGAGCACAGCTCTTGGAAGAAAGATGTGCTAAACTGGAAAAACAGAAAAGGTAGGTTAAAATATTGTAACTTTTCTACTAAAGCATTTTCTAGATTATTTACTATTTCACCTTCAGATGATTTAAGAAGGTACAGGCAGAAAAGCATATGATTAGACCTGACTTTTGCGTGAAAGTAGTGTATCTTATTGAGATATAAAAGAAAGAGGATGCACATACAAATAGTTTCTGCCCAGAGATGTTTACAGATTTTTTTGGGCTAGTTATCAGTAAAGAGGAATCATTAATAGGTGATCTTGCCTATCTGTATAACAAGAAGACCTCAGAGAAGCAAATCAGATGTTGTAGTGCGACCACTTCTGCAACGGCGACTGTCAGCTGGCGACATGTCAGACATTGAGGCAGCCAGTGAAGCAGAGGAGGATTCGTTTTCAGGTACTGCAGATTTTTTCTTGTATGCACATTAGTACAATGGCTTAGAAAAGATTAAGCAAGACCTGGCTTGAAGGTTCTTGATGAAAACATTAAATGCGATTTTTCTGGCTCCTAGATACATCAGTTGAACTCCCCCATCCTCCACCAACTCAATCCAGGCTTGATCGTATGTGGGAAGGATTACTACAGTTTGTCTATGGCATCATGGATGACTTTACTGAACTTCCAGCAGAAGAAACTGAGGAGGATCCAGAGGGAGACCCTCTTACAGTCAAAAAGTGAGATTAATGGTTTTTCACTTTTTTTCATACCTGCCTAAAGTGGAGTATTTGGAGCATCTTGTTCAATAGGCAGACTTTGCTTGCTAGTATAGGTCTTATGTACACTGTTGGAATTTGTTTTAACTTCCTTGGTGTTAACTCCCAGAATTCCTTTGACTTTGAATTTTATATAACAACAATTAACCCTGAGTGGTCTCACAATTTTGAAAATGGCTAACCTCCAATTTGCACCATTAAGCCCAAGTACCACTTGGGTTGACCATTTCTGATCATCTTTAAATAGAAGATTAATGGGCTTTTACTCCTGTGTGTTTGTTTTTAGATTGAAGGAAAACATCAAGAGAGCAGGTGAGTGAAATTTGTGAAAATCATCTCTAACCTGAAAAAGTTTTTACAAAAACATGAACATGATGATCACATGATGTTTTTTTTTGTGAAAAAACTTCCAGTTTGTTGCCATATTTTCTGCATGACTGCATATATTATTATACCTGATTGAACGTTCAAACCCAGTGTAATGGTAAAGAATAACAGGATACATAAAAAAAGTGAACTAAAAAAAATTTTTCTTAAATAGCAAAGAAGAACACTAGAAAACAAGGCATGAATGCTCTTGAGAGAGGAATAGAGAAAGAACATCCAACTGTACACCAGTTAAAATAGGGGGCTGGCAAAATTATTTGACTTTATTTGACTGCTGGGATTGAAGACTCATAATAATATGAAGATCAGCTGGTACACAGCTAGGTAGCTTACTCCACTGGTAAGGCTGTAACATTTCTGAAAGATGAGCTGTAGCAAGCCCAAGAAGGCTACACGTACACAGCAACTCTCATTTTCTTAGTTTTTACACTCTTCTTCATTTATTTCTGTTCCTAATGATATTAGCTGAAGAAGGGTCGCTTTGTTTTCAGGAGCAGCAGCAAAGCCATACATTACTACAATTCAGGGTATCCACAATTTGCTGACCTGGAAGTCACCACCTTACACTCTTATTGTATTTGTTGTAAGTAATTGTGTATAAGTTCTGTTCCCTCCTTTTTGTGCACATTATGTTATTATTTTTTATCTGCTGCTTGCCTCTGCATGGAACATTTGTGAATAATTTCTTGTAAAAAAAAAACAGTATTTTGTAAGATTTAGTTAATATTGTGACTTGTTTTAAAGTCAGAGCTGGTATGAAGCCATGAAACCATTTTCAGCAGCAGGAAGTCAAGAAAACAAAAGCAATCAGTTAAGAATGCTTTTGGGAAAAGTTAGGCTGCTGTTTGCCTTTAACCAGCAAACTTGTTAAAACCAAAAAGTGCTAAGGTTATTTTTTTCTTTAATTCCATTCAAAACATCTTTTTTTCTTTTCTTATTATTTCATGTGTATGTGTGGGGGATGGTAATTAATAGGTAAGCTCCTTATCATTATATGTACTTAGAATTTTGTGTAAAATTGGTTGAATCTGAGTATTAATAATTAGCCTGGATCATCCCTCAAGATAACTTGATTTAACCCCAGATACAATGTTGGCTCATTAAAGACTTCAGGTGGTGATGCATATTGATTGTTAATGTTTGTCTTCATAGTGGAAAAACATCTTGATTGAGTTAAGCCTGAGTACTGCTTTGGATTAATAATTTTTGCTTAAACCCCAGTAGTGTTTGAGATTAATGCCAAGGAAGTTAATAGCAGAGATCTGCAATAGAATATTAAGGGTACAAAACATGTCATTCTCAGTGGTTTCACTACAAATTTTAGATTCTATGACTAGGCGTCTGACTCACTAATTCACAGAGGTTTCACTACAAATGTGAGATTTTATATGACTAGGCATTTGGTTCCACATATTTCCACATATTTTGAAATTGAACAAAATATCCAATGATTTTGTGGCTTTTGTGTCCACTGACATTTTGGCAAGGTGTCAAGGTAAGTGACAGGGAATGTAGCATAGTGGTTGTTAGTATCAGATCTGGGATTCCATCAGCATGTAACTTGTGTCTGCTGCTTTTTACATAAGCTTTAACTTTTCAAATATTTGTTTGGGTTTTATCTTGGTGCATTTGTATTTTGTCTATGTATGCCATCATGCATACTAGGTTTTCAACTTGAATATTTAAAGAGATATTCTGTTATTAACAATTATTAAATTATAATTTTTTAAAATTCATTCCTTTTCAATTATTGCAGAGCTTTCACATTTTACAAACCAAGCATACTTTATTTTCCTCTGCATGTTCACTCTTTCTTAAATTTTCTTGATTTAGTTGATAGTCCTTTGAAATCACACTTTGTTCTGTCCGTCATAACTCACTAAACTTTGAATTAAGGCCCAGATTTGCAACAGTTAAAAAAAATACCTTGTTGGAAAATATAAAACCTTGAATGTATACATTTTGCACAGATGAACTGACATGTTTGAATCTAAATGTAGCTGCTAAATTATTTTGGTGGATTAAAAAGTACATGACCTCATAGCAAATACATTCATAGGATACCCTACTGCATCCACAAAGACTTTCACTATTTCCATCTAGAATTTCATTAAGAAATAAATGCTGGTCTTCATCACCTATAATTCTTATTTAAATTTTATATTTTGAACATAATTTTTCTTGGAAAAATCCTTGTTGCAAGAGATGTATGCACCCAAGGCTTGTACTAATGATCTTTTCTAGGTGTATATGTATTCAGTATGGCGTGGTTGGTTCATGCCTTTGCTGCTGCTCTGCCTTACTTTCCGATTGACTATTAACTACTTGAGATATAGGTATGTACATCTGCCTTGTCTGTTTGGTTTAATTCATTAACAAATTCCTCATGCAGCTTTCTCATTTTCTCATTTGGTTACCAGAGGATCAAAGTTTAAGACAACTATTTGAATCATTCTTCTACAGAGTATGAATGCAATTAGTTGCTTTGATGTTCATATTTAGTGAATTAATGTGCAAACTTTTTGTAAAAAGGAACTTTTGAATTTATCAACAAATGCATTACATGCTTATTTAATTGATTATTATTAAGAATATAGATGTATATTGTTGTAGATATTTATGTTAATACATTGGAATTTGTTTCAGAGGGTGGAATGTAAATTTTCACTTCTTTAATTGCTCAGAAGAAGACAAAAAGGTGATGTTTTCATCATCAGTCCAGTGCTTTTCTCACTTGTTTCTCTTGTCAAAAAAACTAAAAATGAACGGGAACAAACCTTTTTTTATTGGATAAATGGAAAGTCTGGTGCGGTCTGATCTAGCTGCAGGACACACATATTATCTTGGAATTATTTTAAAATGCAGAAAGAAAATAGCAAAAGTAGAGCGAATTCTTGAAAACTATGCACATTTAATTTAGCTGGATTTTTTTTTTTTTTTTTTTTTTTGGTTGCTTAACTTACATCCTACATTCCAAAAATAACCTATTCATTTCTATTCTTTAAAAAAACCAATTAAAATATAAACAATTACAAAATATACCTCCTGTCTTTCTTATGTAAAATATTTGTCATCCATCAAATGTTTTCCATATCACATTCCTAAATTCATATTAGGCGTGACAGCTCACCTAGATTGTGTTAAAAATACATGTTTCAAAGTCAGTAACATGTCATAGTACAGGTTGTACTAATCTGAACTGATTATTACATTCAGGAGGTGGAGGACAAAGATCTGGGAGTCTCAGATAAATTTAACTTGGTTCTGCAAGTAGCTAGAAAAGTTCAGGTGAGGTATAAATGTTTTAAAATTTTTGTATCCTTGGTTTATCAAACCACCTGATTAGTTTTAACAATATTTAACCATATAGAATGGGCTACTTACACTTTAAATAAAGAAATCAGATAGTAATGCATATTTTAAATGAAAATTTTGTACACTGATGATTTGCAAAATCTATGCAGCTGTTTATTTAATTGTAGACCAAAAAGGAAAAATAGCTTGATTTAGACTCATGGTTACATGTGGAAAAGTATATGACTTGTTTGAATTAAGTGTGCCTCCTATAAAAAGTAAAACATTTAAGTGTCTTCACATACTCATTTTTCAGAATTTCTTGGGTTTAGCTGCTGATAGCCTAGAGAAGATTAAAAGGTAATTTTCAGGGATATTTATAAATAAGTGGGGATTTGTTTCTCATTATTTTAAGGAATACTTGCTTTATTTATTTGAAGGAATACTTGCTTTAGTTGGGAAAAAACACAAATGCTAGAGCTAAAACTTGATATATTTGAACTATAAATTGTCACCTGTGTGAATAAGCATAATATTTTTCCAAAACAGTCTGTTATTTAGATTTATCTGTAACTTTTGCCTTAGGCTGTTTGTTGTCACCCTAGGTAAGGAGGAATATCTGTGGCATTCTTTTGCAGTTTGTTAACTTGGCGGTACCCGCCAGCAACCAAACAGCTCTTTTTTCTACTCCTTACATCTTGCATAGCTTCCTGTATCTTGCCATCGTCACATATTTTCTTTGTAGCAGGTAAGCTCTGTCAAAAATTGCTATCAGGGGCAAGTTTTTTTTAGTTTGACACTCCATTTATTGAATCTAAGTGCCATCTAGCATCTGAATAAATACAGCAGAATAGAAACCTCAAGCAAGAAACATTAGAATAAAATTTCTTTGTTGTCTGGTTTACTTATATCGTATCATCAATAATT
The DNA here is from genome assembly GCF_003073045.1 of Pomacea canaliculata. Classification (NCBI taxonomy): domain Eukaryota; kingdom Metazoa; phylum Mollusca; class Gastropoda; order Architaenioglossa; family Ampullariidae; genus Pomacea; species Pomacea canaliculata. Next base: position 11,299,085 of record NC_037598.1, on the reverse strand, counting down.
TGACTTGTTCTGCAGTCATCAAGAATTTTTTTTTTAATTACAGGGTTGTATCTAGGCTTTAAAATGTTCATTCTGGACTACCTGTTCCTTCGTTTCCCACGCTTCAAGCTCAAATATGACTCTTCCTACAGAATCTGGAAAGAGCTTCCAACAGATGCAGAGTATGAGAAAAAGTCTATGAAATCAGAAATAGACAGGGTAAGAGACAACAGAGAATATATTCTGGTTAAGACATCAAATCGTTATTGTTATAGATGCATCTCACATTGAATTTAAAAATACTTATTACATATTAATCATGATAGATATAAGCCTGATAGACCAAGCCATATTTGGTTTTAAATTTGTTTTAATGATTTAGAGGTTTATGTTAAAGTTAAAAGAAAATATTAAGAATGATCTATCACTATGTGTTGGTAGATAATTTAATGTTTATATCAGAATTGCAGTGTGTGTTTAATTTAAAATTCAGAAACGCTATTAGAGCTTGCTGTGGGAGAAATAAACCAAACAGTCAAGAGGAAAGAATACTTAATGAAAACTTGGCTTTGTTGAAAAATTAAGTAGAAATTATAGGGATACACTGATGTATCCATACATTCAACTAGAGCCAGTTAAATTGTAAAAGTTTCATTTGTTCATTTTATAGTATATATTACCAAAGAGCAAGCTGGAGGAAGCAGACAATTTATCAGAAGATACTTCTGTGGAGTCATTATCTGTTGATGACCGTCAGTTTTGTGAACTCTTCTCACTTCCTCTATCAGAAAGCCCTCTTCCTGGTTAGTAATCCAATAAAGCATAGAGATTTTAATATTTTCCTGTATCTAGTGTAATACTGACTCAACAGTTTATAAGAAATAACAAGGATGTATGATTAAAGACTAGTAGATATCTGTTAACATTGGTTCCTTTCCTACCATTACTTGATTAAAAGATATCTTACATTATGTTTCATTATACTTTTTGCTTTTATGTCAGAGTTTTTCTAGGATGTATACGTTTACAACTGCCTTAAAAAGCAGTTGCCTTTTTATTAAAGCAGTTGCCTTGTTCAACAGTTGTTTGAGAGAGGGAATTTTTCTACTTAAATGCTTGATGATAATAATAGCAAACACAGGATTTATATAGTGCATAATCACAGTCATAAGGGAGCATGCTTTCAGTATTTATATAAGAGAATTTTAAACTCTCATCAATAGAGTCATTACTTTTCGGGGGTCTCTTTTACAGGATGGCATGGAGGAAGGCGGTGTACATTAATCAATCGTGAAAAATCACTTACTGCTGCCTTTAAAAATGGTCGTCTTTACTTGACACATAGGTAAGCTATGTTAGGGTTGTTTCTGAGCTGTCCCCAAGAAGCCCAAGTAGTTTTTCAAAGCCTGTTACTCAGTGGTGGTTTTTCTGGAAATCCCTGTTCAATGTACAGAAGTTCCTCCAGACTCCCATTTATAAGCATAAGTGATGGCAAGCACTAGAAAATGTTTGTGTCTCTAAATAGCATGACCTTTTTCTTTATAGTTCTTTCTGTCCAATCCTTTTTAAGAATGGTGATTAAAAAAAAAAATCCATGGACTTATTCATTCAGATTATAAAAAATTGGGTTTGTTTATCCATTTTTCAGTTTCCTGTGTTTTGAAAGAACAAAGGCACCATCAGTTAAAAATATTGTTATCCCTCTGTCTGATATCACCCGGCTTGAAAAGGTAGGTGTTATATAGAAAATATTTGATTGCACTTCTGGAACATCATTTCTTTAAAATTGAAATTTTAGATTAAGGCAGTGAAATGTGATGTGCATGGAAGGGAAGGGATCCAGCTATATGAATCTATATGTTGATGCATGCTTGCAGATAGGAATGGACATTTCCCAAGCAGGTCAAGTTTGACACCGGAATGTCACAAATACCATCAGACATGCCTACATAATATAATGGCTTTGTTCTTGCATTGGCTGTAATCTTGAGGAATGCATATCCATAAGCATGATATATATTAGTGATGTCAAGGTTTTTAACCTTTTCCTGCTCATGGTGCTATGTATGGGCTTTTATGTATGGGCTTTGTTACCAAAACAGAGGTGGGTTATTTAGATTTTGGGAAAAAAGTATCTTTGACTGAGCTTTACCTGAGTTCATCTTTGTTATAGAAAAGGATATTTGATGCACCAAAAGAGGTCGAAATTATAATTTCATGAATAGCCTAATTGAGGTGCTGTCCCAGCTGCCCTATAGGCTGCATCCTTGATAAGTGTATCCATTCCTATTTGTCAGATGTTGGACATCTTTCTGTGCAGGGTGACATTTGTTATCCACTCAAATTTTGAAAAATATCTGGCCCAGAGTACAGCTTAGTCATTTGAGAAACATTTTTGCACTCTTTTATTTATAAGGCTTGGCAACACCTTTATATTTGTTTTTACTTGTTTCAATCATTCTCGATGACCACTGGACACTGCATCCTTTTTTTCAGGCCAAACCTTATGCTTGGATACCAGGAGGGGGTATGGCTATTGAGGTGACCGTAACAGGATCTGATAAAGTACGAGCTGGTATTTTATTATTTTATCATTTTAGCAATTTTGCCAACAGAGAAGGTATTTTGTTTGAATATACCGGCTTTGCTATTACTGATACAAGTGAAAGTTGTTTCATTTTGTGTCATTATATTTTGCACTATAAAATCTAGGAAGATGGGGAACTTTCTAAAAAAAAATATATAACCTGAAATGCTAAACGAAGATATAAACTCAGTGGTGCTAAATGCCACAGATATAAATAATTTTTCCCTGTTTTTAAAAATTCTGTTGCCCCTAATTCACAAATGAAACTTCGTTATTTAATGTTTGTGTAAAACTGTGTCAGACTTTTTTAAGAGCTCAGAAGTTTTCTCTCCTTAGCAATTTATCGTCATATAAATTTGCATGGCGCATTAGGTGTTCTGCATTGACATATGTAAAGCACAAAAAGATACAATTATTTGCCTTCTCAGGCATTCATGCTCAGATTAAGTTATATGCTCCCTTAATTCCACAATGATGGCACTTATTGGGTAAAAAAACCTGTTTAATTAACTCATTTCTTACCTACCTAGCCATACCTTTTTGGTGTGATGATAAACCGTGATGATGTTTATGAGAGCCTTATGGTTGCTGGACGCAAAGCAAAGCTCACATGGGCATCAGACCCCGACTCCATCTCAAGCAAAAGTTCGACACTGTAACATTTGGTATGCAAACCTGCTGGATGCTGTGCATCTTGTTCTGTGCTTGCACCTGGTGTAGAAGGTTTTCTGTTTCACTGATGTGTATTGTTGAATGGAGATTGCTTCAGTAGGTTTTCTTACATTCTGCCGCAGGGCTGATGCATGCTGGCAGCCTTTTAAAAGTGATTTCTCACAAAATAAAGAAAAGGGATGAAAACAAAAAGTGAATATGGCTCTGTTTAAGGTCCGTGTCATTCTTTTCTTTATGTAGATGAGGACCATTTAGGTAGCATGTTATAAAATCCAACTTTCCTTCAACAAACTTCGTTTAAAGCTCATTTTGTTTGGTTGTTTGGCTTTTTTGGTGTCTTTAAAGGTGGCAGAAATGATTTTCTGTTTTGTTGTAGTGTGTTGTTTGGTATGTGCTTGAACAGAATTCAGTTGGAGAGTTTTATAAACATATACTGATTATAATTACACTGAGGATCATGTTTTCACTATCCAATGACAAACATCAAAACATGATTTGGGCAAACTGTTAGTTGGGAGGAATAACCCTTTGTTGATATTAAATGCTGTTGTAGATTGGCAGCATCTTAATATTGCAGACTTGAAATTTATTGGTGTACTAAAGATCAAAACTTAAACTTTTTCTCAAGAGAAAATTGGAACAAGCATTTGATGATTTTCCTTTATTTCTTTTGATTTTATGTGCTAAAATGTGTGAATCTAGAAATAAATTGAGGGGCTGATCAGAATTATAATTACAAGTTCAAAGTTGGCAGAAATTATTTTTATGCTGTATTTGATGAAGCTGCTCATACTCAATAATCAAAATTTAGTGTTGATTAAAGGTATTGCTGGGCAGTTTCAGTGTATTCAACGGATACTGTTTTGGCCATACTTGTGACTTAATTAGAATATTTTGCTCACCAGCCAGGTAAAAAAATCTCAGAAGATGTTAAGTGACCTTAGGCAGGTGACTTCGTGTATATCTGAGGGCAGTTAGTGTTTATTGTAACATGCACATGCATTCTCTCTCTCTATAACATGCAGGCATGTACACACATTTTAAGATGAAGAGGTAGTCTGAGAAAAACACTTAAGTGCTTCTTGTCAGGGTCCAGAGTCATTTTCTGTAGGTATCAACATTGTACCCTTCTTTTTTCTTCATTTTAGATCCCTACACTATTTTCTTCCAACATGAATAATTTGCTTCATTTTCCTTCATCTTTGTTTAGTATGCATTGATTTAATACTTTACAGTTCAGAGTTTCTTTCTGATATGCCAGGTAAACATGGCTTCTTTTATTGTTTGATGAACCATAAAGAGTTAAAGAAAAACCACCTTTATAGCAAAATGCTTTATTTATAAGAAAATTTTTACAGTTGACATTCTTAACAGATAAATGCATGAAAGGGAAGATAGAGAATGAAACACATTTTTTTAAAAGATCTTTTTGGATCCACGTATTTATGCACTTGATTGTTCGCATGAAGTGTGAGTGGGTTTTTTTTTAAATATTGCATGTACATTTAGATTTGTTGTGTAGGTCTTCCTAGGAGATTTCTTATAAAGGTTCTTACGTCGTATTTAAAATAAATTGCTTACAAGATTTGAGATATAAAAAAACATTAAGTTATGTCATGAGCAAGCTGATGTAAATGTGTGTGACATTTTTAATGAGTTAAGTACCAACAGACTAACCAGGTAAGGTAGGGTGGGTATCTGAAGAACAAAAGAGAAGAATCAAACCATCCCATGCAAATTATCAGATAGTTTTTAATATGTAGCTTCATGAAACTAATGACAGTCTTCTTTTGGTAGAGATGTTGTTTTACTAACTAAATTTCTAATGCTGTCAGTCTCTTTACCATCCTGCCCCATATGTCCTTTTTCAAACATCTTTTATGTGTTATATTCTGCATGATTTAGATCAGCTGAACAACTTTAAAGTGAAATTTTTAAAAAATGCTACAATATTCTGAACAGAGAAAGTGTTGACAGGTTTTTTTTTAAAGCAGAAACAACTTGCAATATCCTGATGCTATTTAAAACATTGTGTAATCTATGTTTTGCTTCAAGCATCCCTTCAAGCATTACTAATGCAAAAAGATGGACATGCATGCATTACACATATATGTAAACAATCACAATCAATTGTGTTTTGTCACTGTTTTGTTTCCTGTTATCACATTTGTTCTTTTCTGTTCCCCCCACCCTTCCATTAATCTTTCCCTTTCTTTACCTGGTACACATATATTTTAAATCCTTAATATAGAAAGTAAAGTTTGTTTTAATAGCTGTTTGTTTTTATTCTAGGTACTGTTGTTTGGAGCTCTGGTAAGCAGAGATGAAATCTACAACAGCATTATGGAGATAGGCTTTGTTTTAGATTTGCCGTATGCCACTAAAAATAACAAGCACAGCACAAAGAGGACAGGAAAGGTTTCTCAAGCTCGCAGAAGTTCCAATCTTCATTTCCAGAATTTCAGCCTTGGTGTAGATTGTGATTCAAGTTAGAGACAAGCACTTTGTGTTCCCAACACAAGAGAGAGTGAATGGGTCTGTTTGCAACTGCTTGAATGTGCAAATCTGTGAGGTGGAGAAAAAAATTAATGCATTTCAAATAATGTTACTTTTGTAGCTTAAATCAGTCCTTGAATTGTTTTTTTTTCCCAAAGACATGCAGCTGACTAGAAAAAAAATGAATTAACGGATAAAAAACACTGATAAAGAAATTATTATGTCCCATTAATGCTTTCATACTTATAGATTTTTCTTTCTCTCTTTCTAAATTAATTTTGTTCTTTGTTCTTAGGCCTCTTCGTTTTGGTAGTCCACATAGCAAAAGCTTTTCAAGTAATTTTGCTTTGGTTGTATTTATAGATAACAGGAAACTGCGCGTAGATAAACATGAATAGTAGTTCTGTCTATTGCTAGAATCTAAAGGCCTTTACATCTGTCTACTTTAATGTCTGCTTGTACAGTAGGTTTGAAGATAAGCAAGTTTATGTTTTTGAAAATGATTTAGGCCACTGTAGGATATGAAGGTAGACTGATCAAAAATTAAAAGATAGGAGTATGTTAGGTTTCTTGTAATGTTGTTTATTTGTGGGTTTCCTAATGGCAGATTGTACCCTGCCCAGTCCTTGCCTTGCAGCAGCTTTGCTACTCTCGCATACTTTTATGTGTGGTACAGAGCAGAAAGTGCAGTGTGTAAAAGAGAGGTCGATGAAGGGGTGTAGAGGATGTTTCAGTCATGGTATTATTTGTACATCTTATGGTGTTTTTATCTTTTGAAATGAGAACCTATTTTTACCCTCCATTTACTTGTTTTTAGTGTGAGGCATGGTAAAGGTTTCACCAAAATTAATGTTCTGTGTTGTTACAAAGATGAGTTTACACTGTCATAGTCACTAAACTCTCAGCAATAATGAAAAATGATAGCCTGGCAGCATTACAAAGTACATAAAGGTGTGGGTTAGCAACAAATTCTGGTTTAACTCCAAATATTAACCATAGTCAGAACAAAAATAATGTTTTTGGTATATTCGTTATCAGGTTTTTTTTTTTTTTTGTTTTTTTTTTGTTGTTGTTGTTGTTGCCTCACATACAACACTTTGTTTTAGCTTCTTAGCTTCCTAGCTTTCCAACAATGATTAGAACTACCTCCACCCTACCCGTTGTTTACAAAAACAGTGTAAAACAGACTAAGGCCTTTTTGATGAACTGCGGTGTTACCAAAAATGTGAAAAATGCTTAAGGTGCAACACTCTCCTTCCAGTCTTTTCTAAACAAACAGTCTGAGCTATGCATTTCTGATGCTTGAACTGGATAAACATTGCTACAAACTTGTATAGGATTTTTCTAGCAATTCCAGTGGAGTTTTTTTACGGTTATAATTTACCATTATTTTTTCAGGTCTAGCTGTACAACATTGTTTAGTTGATATTTTTACCCAGATTCTTATGTAAAGGTCATTTTAGAAAGGAGAAAGAAAACAGTATTGAATTATGTCAATCTTTTGTGCCAATAGTGACCTTAGAAATGCAGCTTCAGTTCATTGATAATGTAGACATGTTTGTTCTTGCATGACGTCAGTGACCTCCATAGGGGTCGACATGAGGACTGATCAATGCGGTCTTAATTTTCTATCATGATGTTCTGCTCTAGGTTTTCTTTTGTTAAATTGCTAGAGCAGCATAATAAATTTTAGAGATGTGTTCATTTGAAATTCTTTGGTAGAGTTTACTTTTAAAATTATTTTCTACACTTTTTTTTTTATTCTGTCTTCATTGCTCCCTAAAAATCTCAAGCACTTTCTTCCTCTTGCACTGTTTTGGGTGGTCTTTCTGCCAACTATACAAACACACTCCCACCTTCTCTTTTCTTTGAGCAGCTGTCCTGACATTATATCAAAATATTTTTGTATGGCTGTAGATTAGCCTAATATTTTTCATGGGGAATGTTTTGTTATGAATATTGAAGAACAGATAAGCAGGGATTTATCTTAAAAAGATCAATATAACATCAGTGGTAGTGATAGTGGTGCAGATTTTGAGCATATAATAATTGCTGCCATTGTCATTGGTAACTAAAACTTTCAAAACATTATGTGTGATGTTCATTATTAAACTGTTAAACATATCACAGTCATAATGTTACCATTGCAGAGCTTCAAAGCATAATGAATTCTCAGAGAGTGGGTTTCAATGTCCTTTATTTTCTGGGGTTTTTTTTTTAGAGTTTATCTGCAAAGCTACTAATTTATGTTCCGTTCACTTTTTTTTATACATATTTCGAAGGATCATGTTTTCTTCAAAGTAATACCTAAAATTGAAAGAGTTAACATTAGTTTTGACCAATTGTTTTGAGGCATTTTATGTTTTCCATTTTTGTTATTGCTTTCTGTTAATATTCAGTGTGTTCACACATTTTTAGTGGAATTCTTTATCCATTTACTTCACACCAATTTAAAGTATCTATAGTCTTTTTGAACGTTTTTCATAGATTCACTGATACACAAAGGGCCCTACATTAAAGTTATATTTAATATGATCTTCGTTCAAAAATACGTATTGTTAATCAAAATGTGTATTAAAACACTTCTTAGCAATCTCTTATGTCAAATGCACTTACTGTGAATGATTATTTATTGTGCTACACATTAAGGTAATATTATTGCTTGCAAATAAGGTGAAGAAATCCTTAGAAACAATAGCGTACTGTGATGCTTGTTTATTCATTGTTGACGTTTATTGAGCTGATTTTCACTTATCTTTTTCAGGGTCATGTTTTACACTCACCATGCTCAGTCTTGTGCGATTTCAGTCTAGCTGTTAAGCATATATGTTGACCAAAAAGAATGGCTTTTTAAGTGTCCGTTGTTTTAATTCCTCTCACTGGAAAATATGTAACTAGTTACATTTATATGTTTGGAATCTAATTGATGACTCTTAGTGTTTGTTGATTTACTTTATTTGATATCATGAAAGCCAATGTATGGTCATTGCACTGAAGTATACAGCCACAATCAACTTTTAAAATTGATGAACTTGCTCTTCACTGGTATATATAAGGTGTCAACTGGAAGACAGTCATGAAATGGCCTTTGCTGCTGACATGGTGTCAAACAACAACCAGCTGCAAATAATAATAATAACAGCGTTTTCGTGCAAATAATTGTTTTGCTAAAATAATGCTTGACAAAAATCCTTAGCTCTCCTCCTGTAAACTGTCAATGCTAAATGTGTAGTTTTTCAATATTTCTGACTGCAGTTAAGCCATGACACAGGTGCTGCAAACTGGCTCTGTTCAGTTCAGTTTGATGCCAGCAGAAACTTTTGCAGGAATAATCAAACAAGGAAGACAAAATTTACTTACCTGTACAACACCTATAGCACATATGTGATTACTACTAGCTTATGGGAGACAGATTTGTAGCCTTTCTCGAGGAAGTATTCTGTCATTCTTTGTATCCTACCCATAAGTTGGTATACTTTCAAGTTTGTTAAATACATTTTTGTGCACTTGGCATCACCATCACATTGTTATAGAATTCTTACATGTCGTCAGTTCTTTGAGAATAGCTGAGTAAATTGTTCATGTAAGCAGATGATTTTCTTATAAGAGTACTTGATCATAAAAACATTAACTTAATGGTAATTGGGATTCGCTTATATAAATCAAGGATGAAGGGTGGGGTAGGAACTTGTTACAAAACTGTTCTCGTGATCAGGGTGAAAGTGTGAGAAAATCCTTTTCTTCAAAAGTTCACAATCAACAGACCTGTTTGCAATACTATGCAGAGAGCACTGTTTGACTTAACATACTTGTAATTTCTTTATTTTAAAAAAAAAAAAAGATTTTCTTTGAGCTTCTACCAAAGGAAAGGAGGGCATTGCATCATAAACAGTGATCAGCCATTATACTTCACCCATTTCTTCTATGTACTTTTACCTATTTTTGGCATCCTTCAGATGATTTGTTTGGAAAGATATGTATTGTATTTTTGTATCTCCAGGTAGCCCTTACATTTTTAACTGGATGAATGTGGTACTAGATAACGTTTATACAAATATCAGAAGTTCACCTGCATTATTTAAGAGCCCTAGATTTCAGATGCTATCAGTTTTGTACTTTGCCTTTAAAAAGAACCAAACTAAAACATCACTTTCAAATTGTGTTTAACTGATTAAAAGGCTGAGCAATAATATAAAATAAGTTTACTAAAACATACAGAATCTTGTAGTGATCCAGCTGTAGAGATGTGAGATGTGGACTTTGCTTGCTGATACAAAAATAAGACAGGAATGCCACTGTGAGCTCCTCAAAAAGTGTTCTGAATCTCTCACATATAGCCTAAGACTGACAAATTTGTACAGAGTACTGTTGCCATCCTTGTGGGGTTTCAGGAACCTTTTCTGGCTGCAGTGAAGTGGCACAAGCTTATTTGGCCATGTGACTTGGCACAACACTTTAAGACCCTTGAAAGTACCTCAGAGGTACCGATCAGAATACCTTGATGACTGGTCTAGGCCAAGATGGTAGACAAACATAAGAGTGCACTGATCATTCTTTGCATGACTTGCTCATTTGCTGCTTGACATATTAGAGTGGTGAGTTCAGGCACTGCATCTATCCAAGTTCCCCTGATGACTGGTGCTGGTGAGCCAGCATAACTGGTTGTCAGCTGGTATCAGCCAAGAGATGAATAACAATATTATGTAGCCAAGATGAAAGATTTTATGTCCTTCATCCTGGTAAGGCTGCAGAATTAATATTTTGATGCATCAAAATGTATGTTGCAAAGTATGGGTTTTTGATAGTGCAAGTGGCTGTTTCACAGGGTTTTAATGTACTTTTGCAAACAAACAAAAAAAGATTACGAGCAAGAAATATTGCATAAAGAAAGTTTTAAATGGCATTGTGAATACTGTGTGGCAATATTTTTTTAAAGCATAAGTGACTGAAATTATAAAAGTTGATCTGTTGCTCAGCTTGTGAAAACTGATAATACTTTTGTTGTCATGATCAACATTAAATTTGCTTGTTTATTTTTAATTATGTTTTTTAAACCATATATGTCTATATGAATGCCTGTGCATTACAGAATGGAGAAAACTGATTGCTTGTGAATTCATTTTTCTCCATTAAAGTTCATGAACATGAACATAAAGCTAGTCAAAAGCACTAGTTAGTGGCTTTGGTCATATTTAACTAGGAGGGTCCTGGGCAGGGACTTGTGAAACAGACACATTTTATGGAAAGTACCAGGTTCATCTATATTTCATGACAAGGCATGCTCAAGTGGCGAGCCTTTTCGGGAACTACATCTATGCTTCCAAACACCCACTTCCCCGAATCCCCACCCCGATGACCAGTACCACTGATGTGAAATTCAAAATTTATCAAAATGTGTTCTGCGAAGGATTAATGATTCCAGTTTACCCAAGCTGCTAAAATCATGGAAACATTCAAAGCTTGTCAACATTTTTGCATGAGACTTCTTAAATGAACTTGTTTCTTAAAATGTCTCTTTCAGGGATTATTGTGTATGTATTTGATTAGTCTGTCTTTAAGAAGGTTTGTCAAGTTCAAACGTATACCTGTCCATGTTTGGTTTTGTTGTTGTTTTTGTTTTTGTTTTGTTTTTTTTTTTTTGGGGGGGGGTGTTACTCAAAGATTTTGTTTTATAAATATAACAACATTTATTTTTTGTCATTTCTACCTTTTCCTGTCCATAAGTTTCACACTTAAATACCCATTTTCATTGCAGCCTTCATTTTGTTGTCATGCATTGACGTGTAGCTGCCAAAATGTTTCTTATTGTCAGAATGTGTGTGGATTTGTGCCTTAAATGTAAACATCATGCTGAATTGCATTACACGAAAAAAAAGATTTTACTGTTAGATCCTGGGGGCCATTGCTAAGCACAACTGATTCTAAACTATCTGTCACTCGTAAATTGATAATTGTAATGTATCTTTTTGTGTCTGTGTAATTTTCATTGTTTATAATGAGGCTTTTTTTTAACAAAACATCCCATATTGATGCATACCAAAGGTTTGTAGTACAGCATTTGAAGAGCCAGCACCAAGCTCAATTTCTGGCAGCTGACTAATTCTGATGTGACAACAAAGCAAACTAATCTGTTTCCTGATTAGAGACAGAATGCATTATCATTATTCCCTTGCTTTACAGTTCAGTTTGAAATCCTGTTGAGCTACAGATCTGTGTTGAGTGTTCAGCCATGTTCAGAGTTATTTTGTGGGTACAGCTAACTCTTCACTTGAGCCTTAATGCATCCTCCTCTCATCATATAAAATATATATTCTGGAGCAGCATTTTTTTAAAATAAGAGCTGAACTACAGTACAAAATGATGGAGGTTTTTTGAAATCCAGTCCACAGAGGGAAGCAATTTTTTTTCAAAATTTGAATTTTTTTTATGTAGCATTTTGCCTCAAGTATAATAAAGATGATAAGAGGAAAATATTTCATGAGACAGTATGATACTTTTACCTGTTGTATCGGACATGGAACTGAGTATATTTTTGGTGGGATTTGTGCTGTGATTTATGCTGGCTGTAGTATTCAGCAAAGCACCGGGGTTTTTTTTTAAATATCGGGCACAGGGCAGTCATATACGTTCTTCGCAGTCTGGTGATGTTCTGTCTTTGATGTAACCAAGTGTTCATATTTACCGCAAATAAAAGCCTATATTGTGAATTCTTTTCTTAAGTTGTTCATTCGTCTTGTGGATTTTTGTGTCAAATCTTGTGTGTTGTCTGCGCCTGTGTTTATGCGCATTTGAAGAACGAACAAGCTTTAGGCCATCCAACCAACTTGGGGTCAGAGAAAGAAAAATGAGCCGGTCGAACCACGCTGAAAAATTATTCGATGTTTTTCTCAACCATTTAAATCAGAGGTTGCATAGTTGTTAAATAAATAGAAAGGGGTTGCGCGGTAGTACAATGGTTAAAAAGCTTGCTTGTCAGAGAAAACGTCCTGGTTCAGATCTTGTCTCGGGACATTCTCTGAATGTGACATCTTTTAGCAGGGTTGTTTGTCGGAGGTTTTCGCTGGGTACTCCGGTTTCCTCTTCCCCTCCCTTCGCCGTGCAATCTTTACTTTTTTTTAAAAAGGATAGGATTCTATCATTAAATTTAAGTTTTGTTACATTCTGATTGTTCTCTCTTGATTTCTGGTGTGTTGGTGGCCTTTTTGGGCTTCACCACCTCTTTTTACACTTCATTTTTTCTTTTACACCTTGTTCACTTACCATGTTGGTTTGTTTTTAAAGATACATGACTTGAGAAGATTTACCCCGAAACCTTTAAACTTAAAATTACTTTTATTGCCGTGATATAGCTCTAGTTGCTGGCACGGCATAAAACACTAACAAACAAACCCTTCGCCGTGCTATATGGCGGTGCGGTGGCTTAGCGGTTAGCACCTGTCACCAATACACTGAGGGTTGACTTTCCTTGGTTCAGCTCTCGTCTCGAGCACGCTGTTCTTTCTCTGTATGTGGCTTTCGTTTAAAGGGGTATAGCTCCGTGATATAGCTTTAGTTGCTGTCTCGGCATAGAACACCAGTTACCCTCACCACCATCCCCACATGCACACAGAGAGAGGAGACTAATGAGCAGTTCAACTATCTTTATTATCATGTAGCACAACACTATAGTTAACTCGAGCCGACCCAGAAGGATCCTGGTATGTCAGGCATGCACAATGGAAATTCACGTATGTCATTCATATTTTTGGAACTTCCTTGGCAGAGATACTTCCGGGCAGTGAGTAAAAAAAAATGAGAAACAAAATCTAAACAGATAACTTAATAATAACTTGAAAAAAAGGAGGGTAACAAAGTTGCACTTCACGGGATCTGAGCAGTTTATAGAAAAACGTACAACTAAATCTGTCACAGTATGGAAAGATAAATTCTTACAAACATACAGCTGGTGATAAATACATACCAATAATGACTTTCTATAAACTTAATAACAGGCATAAATTTGTTATGAAAGACACGCAAAGATCGTCAATATCGCAGTTAATTGCAGCAGTTAGGAAACGGCAATAATATTCGCTTTTTAATACACACATGCTAACTATCCATCGTGAGGGATGAATTTATTTTATGAATATGCATGAAAGTACACATTTCAAATAAACGAAATAAGAATTGACAGGCACACATTTAAAACAATGCAATTGGGTGGTGGTGGTTGTCGTTGTTGTTGTTATTGTTGTTGGAGGGAGGGGTGAAGTATTTCACCCTCCACCCCAAGACATGACGACTGGTAAGGCATAGGACTGGAGTGAATGATGAAAGTCTTGTGATTGCAACATCGGGAGAACCATGGACCCTTGGATGTTGAAAAAACGCAAACAACTCGATGTTGAAAGTCTTGTTTGGTGGCAGTAGATGCTGTTGGTCACAGATTATTCAGCAAGAACATGGACGTGATTCGTTTGCATGAACTTTCAGTGCACTGTAGTGATTAGACTTTACAAAATGTCTAAAAGCGAGTGCCATACAAATTTGACATTTTTCGTCTTTGGTAGGAACTGCCAGACTTTTTTTTCTTCAAAGATTTGTTAGTAATAGCAGCACAATGATGTATGTAATGTTATTTCGTGCTTAAGGCAGCATTTCTCGTAAAAGTAACAGCCACATGGTGAAGTTCTCAATTTTAAAAACAAAAATGGAGAGAAACTGCAACTCTTTTGTTTCTTTTTCACCGTCACTCGTGCGTCTTAAGGATTTCAAACATTAAAAAAGTAAAAATATTTATTTAAATCGTATATCTCCTCTGATTTAATTCAGGTTGACATTTAGGTACCATGCATATCGTTCAGCAATGTTACTTTTAAACGACGATCACGATGAGTATGATTCCGTGGAACAGAGTTGGCATTCGGTGACTAGCTGGTAGGCCTGCATCCAGTTGAACTTTACCCTCCATCATTAGGGTGACGTGGAAGTCGATTCGGTCAAACCCTTCAGGTCACTTTACCAATCGTAGTCGACCCACCGTTGTCAAAGTCACTTTACAAATAGTAGACGAACCACTATCGTTGAAGTCACTTTACCAATCGTAGACAAACCACTATTGTTAAAGTCATCCCTGCTAGAGCTCCTTAAAAGTAAAATAATTTCAGTGAGGTATGGCTATCATTCTTTTACTTTTCTTCTAATTCCTGTCATCTTTCTACAGTTTTCTTCTCTTCTTACCAATGCCAAGGGTAAAGTGGCCAGGTTGTATTCGTAAATTCCCTTTTTTCACCCTACTTTCCCCGTTTGTAGTCCAATCATCCATTTTTCCTTCTCTCTCTCTCACACACCCACACATACACGAGGAGTGATATTTCTTCTTGAGTTTAAACCTTTTAGCTGTGAATTACAATTTCGCGAACATATCAAGCTGCTTGCAGATGGCAACGCGCTTTCATGCAGACTTAAAAAAAATTCCTCATTATCATTATCATTATCTCTCCTACTTAGCGGGAAGAGACTAGTACAAGAACGATGAGGACAGTTTGGTGACACCTGAGGAAGTCCACTGGGACAGCTCCACACTGAAGCTGAAAAAAATGCTGACTCAGTCATCGATGAGCATTTGGACATTCAAAATAAAACGCCCGACTCTTTTTTTTTTATCACGTACTTCAAGCAACCAGTCAAAAAGAAAGACGACCTCAAAGGAAGCGAGAGAGAGGAAAAAAAGAGCGAGTCGCGAGGTGAGATAGATGCAGCAATGACTGCAGTTCTTGAACGGAGGACCTAAGCTTCTTTGGCTTCCTCCACCCCCTCAGCAGAAGCAGCTTCACCGGAAGTGCCTTCAAGAGGCTCTTCGCTGAGTGGTTCGGAAACGCCGGCTTCCACATCCGTAGAAGTCGTTGCTGGCGCTGCCTTGGATTTGCCCTTGGTGAACTTGGGCGCGCGGAAGATCTTCTTGTCCAGCACCTTCGGCTTCTCGATCTTTCCCTGTAAAAGACGGGAAAATACACGCGTCAGGATAGTTTCTGTGAGTAATTATCTACCCCTTTGCGTGGGTAGTAACATGAATAGTGACTCAACACACCGAGAGGCTCAGTGTTTAGTTCCGTAAACTGACTTTGAGTCAAAACAAAACTGAACTCAGGGTTAGTTGCTGATAGGTTTATAAAATCATAGCAGATATTTTTATGAGAATATGCATGATTAATTATGATATTGTTGTCTTATTAATGAAGGTTTTTTAAATTTCAGCTCTGTGTGTTGGCCTACATTCCAGCTTGTGACGTCAATAAAAGTCACCGTCAAATCCACATTTTGTGACGTCACTAAAAGCTGACGTCAAAGCCACATTTTGTGACGCAAAAGGAAATAAGTTTCTAGCCTTTCTTCACAATGACTTTAAACTTGTGTAAGTATATATACATATCCCACAATTCCTAAAAACAGAGCAAGTCTCAACCGGCTACAACTGCCTTGCCTTGGTGGCGATGGTGTGGTAGAGGAGCTCCAACACTAGGAAGACGATCGCAGCGATAATGCCGAGGAAGAGCAGCAGCACGGCGACGGCCATGTCGCGCAGGGTGACGGGGTAGATGGGTAGCGAGGACAGGGAGCCGCCCTTCTGGGTGTACATCCGTCCGTCGATGTCCGAGCACTCGCCGGCAAAGCGCCACCAGCGCTGGCGGAGCAGGTCCAGCTCGCCGCTCTCCCGCAGCTCCAGGATGGCCTTGTTCAGCAGCGGCGCCAGGTGAGAGCCTTTCTGCACGGCCAGCCCGTAGCTCTGACGGACACAAAGGTGAGACAAGGAGAGATGAGACTGTAGATATCGGAGAAGGAAATGCAGAGGTGAGATAAGTAATGTTAAGATGTGCATGTAGATGGATACATGTCTGACATTGATCACGTGATTTCTGTTGTCAGCGGACGATGGAATAAACTCAGGTAGTGTTCTAGGACTAAACAGCGTATACATTCTTATTCATTCTTCTTTCCTTTTGTAGTAGGGTAGTAACTAGCTCCCTCAAAAAAAAAAAAAAAAAAAAAAATACTGAGGAGGCAAGAATGTGAACGTCGTTCGCTGTTAGCATGGAGTACTCCCCAACCCCACAAACCAAAGCTGAACCATCTTCCTACGCCACTGTTGTGTTATAGATATGTCTAATTAAAACAAATAATATATATAAATTCTAAATTTTCTAAATTTGGAGTCGATAACCACAAAGATGAATTTCAATACAGAACTGTATTACCTGAATTTGTTCAAATTATAGGCAAACAGCTCTGATCTGATAAAAAGACCCGTACATCTGGCAGAAAGAATGTAAAGCAGGGAGATGTAAATAAAGAGAAAAAGGTATGAGGTATGTAACGCAGGAAAATATTAACGTGTAGTCTGAAAAAGAAATGAGATATCTATGAGCAATGGAAAAAAGGTAAGTCATGTAGAGGTGAGAGAAAGGAAAAAAAAATAATGCACATAAGTCATAGACAAAAGAAAGGAAATGCATATATATGGGTGAGAGAGAAAGGGAGGCAATACACGCAAATGCGAAACATATTTTAAGTAATACATGTAAAGAAGAGAGAACAGAAGATGATACACGTAAAAAGAAAGGGAGGTAATACATTAAGCTGGTAACATAGGAAAGTAATATATGGAAAGCTGGGAGAAAGGGAGGTAACAAATGTCAAGTTAAAAATATGCGAAACGTGTGTAGGGCTAGAGGATGCGGGATGGAAGAGATGAAGAAAGAGAGAATAATTGCTGTAAAAGTCATGTTAACATTTTCTGTTTTTACCTTTCTCTCCCAAACCCGCCCTAACAAAAAAAAAAAAAAAAAAAGCAGCAACAACAAAAGTGAAGCAGGTAGAAGGAGATCGCTACCCTGTGAAAGATGTTGTCCCCGTAGAGCATGACGTCACAGTTCTTGCGGGCCAGGTACTCGGCGGTCGAACTCTCGGAGAAAAGCACGAACTTGCCGTCGCTCTTCTTGACCCGCTGGAGGCCCTCCTCGTACGAGTTGACCCACGAGTTCTGTCGCGACATTTTGTTCCACAGGTTCTGCAGGGTGCTGTCGCGACTCTGCCGGAGGGCCTGCTGGGTGGACCCGAAGGCCAGCGCCCCCACGGAGATCTCGTTCGACTCCACCAGATCCTCATAGCTCCTGCAAATTGCAGTCCAGATAAGTTCACGCACGAACATACAGGTGCTCTTTGCTCTTTGATACAGATTTAGTCCTTTTCTTAATTTTGGAGTTATTCCTGGTTTAAATCTGGTTCAAGAAGTTTGAATTAAAAACCGATCAACCATGAAACTGGTTTTGCCATTATCAGTTCAACTGTTCAGCTGTGCTGCTTCACAGTCATGCTGTGTTGGTTGCTGATTTGTACAGAAGGTAAGAAATTAAACAGAGGAGAAGTCTAAATGTGGTGAGTAGATATCCGTGGACTTACTTGAAGGGCATGAGTGGCATCTGCTCGGGGCGAGCCAGCAGGAAGGCGGTGAGGTTAGCCGTGTAGGCCACTAGGGTGAACAGCACGAAGATCCACCAGAACGCAGCCATCAGTCGCCCTGAGATGGACCTGGGGGGCTCGCGGAACCCTGCCGACACGTAAAGACCCGTTTTCAGGACGTAAGATGCACGTGACTAAGACGTAAGGGGAGCGGAATCAAGAGGTAAAGTGTAGGTCATCTAGAAGTAAGGTACACGTCATCAACAAGGAAGGTTTACGTTGTCAGCTCTCATCGACCCCTTATCAGGCTCAAATTAAAGGCATTTTTTCTTCGATTATCAATTACTTGCCAGTGCTAATGATTTATAGGTACTAAGAACGTAAATTCAAGCTACTGTTGTGTAATGATGTGATGTCCAACTGTAACCCTGCCAGTGATTTTCATACAAGTTCTACTACGTGATGGCATTATGACGAGATGCTATTGTAGAGAGCGTTAATGAATCAGCTTCGATTATGGAGCGAATCTGTGTGAAAGTGGAGTTGTCTGACCTATATGCACGATCCAAATAAACGTACGATGTAAATTCGGAAATCAAATGCATACTCCACACAAAAATTGGGCATTACCTGTTTCAAAAGTTTTGATACTAAATCATAATAGGTTTAGAGACCTTATCACTCTGAACGTCCAAGGTTCATGGCGTTAAGAAGAGTATAGACATGCTCATCTTCCTTGGCGAGGAAGCGGCAATAAAGATTTACCTGTTGTTTACCTTGCCAGGTGAACGAGCTGAGAACAAAGAGGTAAGTGTTGCTTGGCTTGTAAGGAAAGGGAGTTGAGAACAACCTAAAAAATGTTGCCTACCTTGCCAGGTGAGGGAACTGAGAACAAAGAGATAGCTGTTGCGCAGGCTGAAGGCGTTCCGGGCGCCCCGCTGATCTCGGTCCTCGCCGACTTTTATCCACTCGTAGGGGCTAAAGCGACCGATGAGGAAGAAGATGAAGCCAACGATGATGATGGAAATAAGCAGGAGGATCCAGAACTCTGTAAACAGGACCGGCCAAGATAAAGCATTCACAAGGTATTGTCAGTGTAGATCGTTTCTTGCGCTACTTGATTTCGAGCATCACATTGCAGATAGGTGGTTGTGATTGTTGTTTGTTGTCGCTGTTGTTGTTGTCGTTGTTGCTTGTTGTTGTTAAAAAAGTTTGAGGTCTGAGGAGAGACAAATTTCCCAAGACATTTCTGGAGATAAAGTATCTGGTCATCGAAAAGCTACTAAGAGACTGCGACGTACCTGTAGAGAACGGTCTGACGAGGTAGCCGAGGCCGAGGTCAATGCGCTCGGGTTTCTTGACCAGCAGGTTGACGGCGGTTGTCATGAAGGGTTTGGTGAAGTCCACCGCCTCCTCACGTGGCACCGTCACTGTCAGGGCGCCTGCCGCGATGTCCGCTTCCTGCAACATCAACGACTCGGTTACTCATCGGTAAACCTGTTGGTTTACATTAACGCTTTGGTTACACATGGGTTGCTGCTACATTAACGTTTCTGTTACCAGAGCCTGCTGTTACATCAGTGACATGCGTGCTGCTACATCAGCTGATCCTGTACCCGTTTCCTTAACAAATGGCAAGAATTTATGGTTAAAACCGGTAGTTTCATCATTTACTATTGTCAGTTGTGTCAACATCACTATTTGACTAACACAACTGAGTTGGTTGGTTTGTTGGCTTATTTGATAGTGTGGTGCTTTGACCTCTTGGTGATGTCGTCATGCACTAGACATGCTTTGTTGGGTATCCTAGTTCTTCTAATAATTGTTAGGGAATGAAAGCTTTCTTCATCAGACCTTGAGGACCGCATAAAGCAGATGCTCTCATCACTATTACCACGGATGACATGGTGTTTACTCAATGTCTCACGGCAACAAACGTTAATTTATCACAGACTTTTCCCTCAACGACCTCATTATCGTTGTGGCAACGCACTGGGCTTTTATAGCGATGTGTGTGGCTTTGTTTATAGCTTTGGAATGGAGTGTGGCTCTTTGCAATGTCCTTGTATCTGTTTACAAGTACATCTTCTTCCCAGTCGTCCTCGTGGCTTTTGAAGAAAACTGGGTGTTTGTTTATTTTCGTGCATTCTGTATTCCTTCCACGGAAATCGTTCTCAGCCTTGTTCCTCATTAATAAACTGCTGACTTCCCACGCAGAATTCTAGATGCCTAAGTGAGTGACAAGCCGAAATAAACAAAGACAGAAATAGTAAAGCCACCCCTTCTCCAAAATCTTAATGAAACGTTGTAAATGTAATAAAAATGTAAAGGTGGTTCCCTAAACTTCATCGAGTTTTGTGTAGAAGCATAGATGCTCACCTTTCGGACCAGCTCGCCGATCATGCCGGTCCAGCCAATGGGACTCTCTGTGCCATACTGATTGTCGCTGGCAATCTTGAAGGAGTAGGAAAAGCCAACCTTCTCCGCCACAACGTCCAGCAGGTCCTTCACAAAGCCAACGTAGCGAGCCCCTCCCTTAGGTTCCAGCTCCCGCATGATGAAAGGTTCCTGAGGAGATGATGATTATTATCAAGCCTTAGTATCATGATTATCGTCATGATTATAACTACTACCAATACTTTTGTTTTAGTTGTTGTAACACCTGAGTACAATAGAGGTATTCTGATCGGTGTCGCATCTTAGCTTTAAAACAATTCATAAGATCATTGACATCATGGACAAAACTGATGTAATAAAATATACAAAGTAGTCCCCGATAAAAAGATCGCAAGAATCTACGAACGATTTAACTTCTAGTCTACAAACCTGCTCCACAGTAGTAACCGTGAACTTCGGTATTGTCGCTGGCGTCTGAAAAAAAAAAGAATGATCAGGAATTAAACACTTTAGCCAACATCTTTATTTTTAGAGGCTCAAACGAGTCATGCATGAAGTTAATCTCAATCTCTCTTATATGAATACTTTATATGAGAAGCAATTAAATAAGCAATCAGCGCTAAAGATAATGTAACAAAAACAATTCTTGGAGATGAATAGTGCTAGTGACAGAGTCACCAAACTGAAAAAAAAAATCTTCAATAGCTTCACTACTACATGAAAGACACCGCAGCATGAAAAGAAGTTAAAAAGTTTATTATTGTTGGACAAAGTTCAAAACTTATTGGACTGGTACCAACACCTTTCTTCAGCCGACTTCCTTTTCCTTGACCTGAACTTAGGAACTTTATTTTTTACTTACGATGTACTCTGTTTTTAATCCTTGGCCAAAAAACAACAACAACACATTAAGCGAGGCAATGCCAAGATAACATTTCTCTCGTGCCATTATGTTGTACCAGCCCTGGTGCATGCATTTTTTAAAACATATCTCACGTGCCATGATGTTGTGCCAAACATGCTACAGTTTTTAAAAAAAAATTATTTTTGCAGGTTGTCGACAACTCGTGTCATACCGACGCCTGTAACATGCATCCACAAAACTTGTCATTTCTTTAAATGTCGGAATGGAATCTCCTAACAACATTTAGGAATACCAGAAACAAGAAAGTGCTTCTGGCAGAACGCCCATCACTACAGTGATGCTGGTGAGACGGGTGTGGGGTGAGTCGGGGTACATAGACTGTCCATGTAGCAAGGCGGTCCTGGAACAGGCAACATGGCGGGTGGATACATTCTGCCGCCTTTTGCTCGGGTGAGCTGAAAGTTATAGCAGCATTTACTCGTGTAAGCTTACAGTTACCATGTACACTGAAGTGTATGTGAGCATTTTTCATTCATGTATCCTTGCAAGTTGTCAAGCACTTCATATTTGTAAAAGCTTGAGCTTTATACGAATAATTTTTCCTGACATTATCTTGACATTTACACGACCATTTGTGAATGAATAAGTTTCGTACAAAAACTTCTTGAACATTATTCGAGCACTTTTATTAGTGAACCTTGAAAGTTTTGCCAACATTCTTATTTTAAGCTTGAATGTTATGACAGCACTTGTTGTAAGTGTAAGTTTGAAAATTATCTGAACACCTCTTATTCTTGAACTTTTGAAAACGTTTGACTTTTTTTACGTGTGATACTAAGGGTGTATTAATGGATGTTTCTGTTCAAATAAAATTGAAAGACAGGCCTACATAGAATACTGCTTCTACTACTGAGAGAGAAAAAAGAGTCGGTGGCGTATGAATACTGCTCACGTAAATGAGAGAAAAGATTATTGAGAACAGCAGTGGGTAATCTCAAGAAACTTATCACAATGTCGCCGGTCCTGCGAAGATCTCCGCAAGTACTTATGTATTATTCGAGGGTGTGGAGATGTAGGATGGGAACTAAAATCTTTAAAAATATAATACTTGTTTAAATAGTTATGGTGCAAGATGGAAACATTAAATACTGACGCCTTACATAAGATCAAACGTTTTTCCTTCAACCAATCACTTATCTACAGCTCAGTCTCTCACTCTGTTTGGCTGTCTGGCCGTCTGCTCACCCATCTTCATACTTTTCCTACATATTCGAGTCTGCGCGCTTGTCTGTGATACTCTGTATACATAACACAGGTTACTTGAGTGTATTCGGGGGCAATGTGCCTGAACTCTGACCTCTGACACTGCACCAGCATGTGCCCCCTCGTGACAAGCCTTTCAGAACAATAGCTCGCAGCGGGGAGGTCAGGCAAATACCATCTACATCCAAAGACCACGTTTCTAGAGACTTTTGTACTAGAAGGATAGCATGTGGCAAGGAGATGCTTGAAGTCTTTTTTATTTTATTTTTTTTTATCTCTCCCTAATTTGTGCGAGGGAGTTCAGAAAAAAATCAAGGTCTTTATATCGGCAACTTCATTAAAGTAGACAGTTCTCCCCTTATTTATTTATTTTTTTTTTGCGTGTCTTTCTTCTGTTCATTTTGTCACTGTTTTGTTTCTTTTCTTCTTTTCATTTTTGTTCCTTCTTTTCTGTCTATTCCTTATTGCGTTGTCTGTTTTCTTTCTTTCTTTTGTTCTTTTCATTTTTGTTCCCTCTTTCCTGTCTATTCCTTATTGCATTCTCTATTTTATTTTTTTTTCTTCGTTTTATTTTTGTTCCTTCTTTCCTGTCTATTCCTTATTGCATTTTCTGTTTTCTTTCTCTGTAACATTGCTCTCCTCCACTCACATTGTTACAATAGCAGATTGTGCTGCCAAACTTTGCTGTCAGTTGTCTCTTAGACTGTTTTTTACACAAGGATGAGCAGACAGTCGGGTGTTGTATCTAAGGCTACAAGTGAATTGACGTGTGAGGTTTACGAGAGAAGACAGAGAGTGAGAGAGGCGAAGCAGATGCACAAGTCAAGACAGGAAAGCATTTAAAAAAACCAAAACAAAGTAACAGACAAGCTAAACAATGCCAGGAGAGAAGTAAGCACGCGGACAGGTTAACGAAGAATATTCACCAATCTTTTGCTGCACTAGTTTGCAGGCTCCTTTACCGTTTTCTGACACAATAGGCAACGCATCCTTGACAAGGTTGTAGTACCTACGTTGACCTTAATGACCTTATCAAACGTACGAGTGAGACTGCGGCGGCTTATATTCATAACATCTGAAACCTTTTTCAGAACACCTCCGAGTTTCCTATTTTGCGAGTTCGACATCTAGTGCTTTCGACGATTTACTGATTCAAAAACTTATATAACTGTACAGGATGCTTCCCATTTTGTTAATTAATATTCCGTTAAATATGTAGTTCTTATACAGTGTCTAGTCTTCTCTCAGAAAGCTTGGCTTGAGATTAAGATCTCGAGAATCGGACTGAATAGCTCCGATAATTAAAAAAGTTAAAAGAGTAATACAATAAAATTATGTCTAATAGTAGTCAATCTACAAGATGACATTAGATTTAATAAGAAATTTTGATGACCGGATCTTTTTGTAGCTTTAATCAGAAAATAAATTTTACTTGTTCTGAGATGTCTCAAAAGTTTTAGAAGGGGATATACAGTATTTCAGAGTAAGACATACGGCGTCTGAACCTCTGTGCTTGCACCCTAGTCACGTGAGTCTATGTCAAGACGAATGCGATGATAGAGAGAACGGGGAAGTTTATCATGGCAGAAGGTTGAGCTGCAGAATCAAGGTAAACTGATTGCACTTCTTTTTTTTTTTTTTAACGAGAAAAGAATCTTGATGCAGTCACCGATGACTATCTCGCTGGCGGCGGGCCCCCATATCGAGATGTGCACCGCAAGACGAGGGCCACACCCAGTGATTGTGCGCACGTACTTGGGTTCCTGCCAGTCGGGTGGATGGCGGGGAAGGGAGGAGAGGGTGGGTTTCCATACACTGCTAAGGGGGGGTAGGGCGTGAAGAAAGCGCTGCATTGGCGTGTCGAGCTGACCCTCCCGACAGCCCCTGATATCGAGAGGTATCAAAGAATCACGAGTCTGTCAGGTGATCACCCCCAGGAGCACCCAGCCTCCCATCGTGTGACGTGGCGTTGCGCAAGTCCGGTGTGTGATGCAGGTTCACACCAGTGCGTGCATCCGCATTTATTGCATGCCTTGTTTTATATTGGTTGAGGGCGTTGCTCCCTTTCTTCCTTTTCATCGTCGTGGTTATCGCCGAATCTATCTCTGACTGTTGCCGTCGTCGTTGAGACATATACTGCGTCGATGGTGCAACATAAAGTTTATATAACTTTCATGTAACTTTCGCTAAAAAGGGTCGAGGTTACATCGAGAGGTTGGTGAATCGTTGAGAGTTTATGTTACGCTGAGGATGGGTGTAACGATAAGGATTGGTGTAACATTGAGGATTACTATAACACTGAGGTTAGTGTAGCTTTGAGGATGGGTGTAACAATTGTTACAGAAGACCACGCCTTCGCTAAGTCCAAGGAGATTGGCAGACTTCTAAAATGTTGAGTCCTTGATGCTACATTATGAAACCTTTAGTCTTTAGTCTGTGCCTCAGATGCAGACAACAATTTCTACACCCTGAATAACCCCACCAAACGTGCGTTAACTGTGTGACACATCAGTGATGTGCTGATAACATCACCGACACTGTACTGATGTCACATCATGTGTGTGGCAGCAGCAGTAGTAGCTAGGTGGTGGAGAGACAGATGGTGCTACTAGTGCCGACAGCGGCTGCCAGAGAGTTGAACCAAACAGCACGTGCTGCTAAGGTCAAGAATTGGCTCACCTCCGATTGCATGGAAACGTTTCTTCGAAAGGTTTTACTTTGAGTGTCCGAGGTCGGCGACCTCTGACTTTTCACACCGGGGCGCGTGCAGCACAGACTCTTGCCTCAAACTCTGCATGCGTCTCCGTGTGCGGAATTTGTTTAAGAGTTGCCAGAATGTTCAGCCTTGTCTGGAGAAGCAATCTGCAGGTGCAGATGAAAGATGCCGGCCGTGAAAAACGCGCACACTAGTGAAGAAAGCTGATGCAACAAGAGAGAAAAAAAACCCTGCAAAATTCTTCTCATGGGCGCCAAGAGCTAAATTCATCCCTGACACAGTCCCACAACTTTTGACCAATCAGAGTTATCTAAAACTATTCTAGAATGTGCAAATCACCAAGGTTTCGCTATGTGATTGATGACACCTGGTCCACGACTATTCTGAAACTTCAAAAGGAATAAATAAACATTATATATCCAGCGGGTGACGGTGCGATTTAAACCTTTTTTTTAAAGGAAATAGTTGCGTGAACATTACTTGTAAAAATTGTTTGCTTGCTCGCTTGAAAAAAAAAAAAACGAGAATGGAGTTTGGTGTACCCGTACTGAAGGCTCACACCCGGGTATCAAGCTACCCTGAGCTGGAGCAAGCTGCAGGCTAATCGTTCACGCTCTATTTCTCCGACAGCACAGGATAGTTTGCACGTGCACAACCTCAGAAAATTGCCTTCATCCGCAGCTTCCAAACATCCTTTCCACCAGCACCAGGGTTCTTTTCGCTTAGTACAGCGACCTTTGCCAAAAACAAACAAGAAAAAACTGGAAAAGGGAATTTACATGTTAACTGACGGACAAAGCAGTTCAACACTTTCAACTGCTTGTCACATGACAAAAATCTTAGCACGAGAAATTTTGTTTTGAATATACATGTAAGATTAAAATGTACCAAAAATACAAAAAGCCTGCTATATGGAACGAGAGATGGAACGAGATTGAGAGATATATGGAGAGATGGAACGAGCCAGCGTCAAGTCAGTTGATATTACTATCGACACCACTCTCAATGTACAGATAACAGAGCAATCTGACATTGGCCATTGGAAGGAATTGAAAATGTCCGTGGCACTATCTCTACTTGCTCTTACTAACTTAAGCAGACTCGTTACATAAGCAATGCAGTAGCAACTACATCACATCAAATCGCAAATCACATCCGTCAAAAACTGTCCTAGACTTGCAATATCCCAGACGAACAGCAGTCAGCAGAATGAGTGGAGGCTGTCATTTGGCACTGGACCTTGTGTCTCTGTCGATGTAGGCTGCAGCCAAATTTCTGGCATTTCTGCAACCAGGACCTCCTTATCTTCCCCACCCCCTCACCCTCGACATACCTTGTTTCGTTATTACGAAGACGTTGACACATTAAACTCTGACCTTTTCTCCTAATCGCAAGTCTCGGTCCTTGCTGTACAAACCATTAACAGCAAATTTCTTTTTATGAACAATTTGGCAAAGAACGAAGGGGCGTAACTCTTGGCTCAAAGAGGGAGGAAACTGGTTGGGTGGGTTCCTAGCTCAAAGAGTCATCTCCCCAGTCAATCAGTCATCAAACGCCAAAGACGATGAACTGCATGTAAGGGCCTTAACTGGCTTAGATTTCTTGCGAGTTACTGCCCTTTGAGCTGCAGGTACTAACGCACGACCTCAAGGACTGCTTTGGCAAAGAGCTGACGTCTCGGGCAGAAAAATAAACTCAGCCTCAGTGTTTACAGCTTTCTGCACGTGAAGCACATCTTTGGCTGTGTACGCGGCACGTGCCTTCCCTCCATCCGATCATTCGTCTCCCCATCCCTTCCTCCCATCCACACCAACACACAGAAACTCAATTTCTGACGAAAATGCGTTTCCTGTGTTGGCAGACTGTTTCGAACGCTCGTGCCCAGAATACAGGCAAATCAGCAGAGTTAGATGGGTCTGGAGAAGAAGAAGAGGAAGAAATTTGCTGAAGTACTTCTGTTCAGATAAAGCCATCATCATGTTCTTGATTGCATCACTACCATGAAATAACCGCCATGTTGGCTAATGCTAAGACTCACCTGGAAATGTTGATAAGCTTTTTGTTTATTTATGGCCAAAACATACAGTTTCGCAAGAGCGGAGAAGGGGGAGACGTAGGCGTGCACATCACAAAATAATTTGCTACACTGAAGTTTTTTTGAGGCTCAAAGAAGGAAATGGAAAGGAGAAGCTGGAAGTGATGTTCCTCCACTCTATTTTGTCCTGGAGGGTAAGGAAAATTGCGAGAAGGGGTGCGGGATGGTGGATGAGTGATGATAAGGTCATGAGTTTCACTGAAGACACAAGAAAGACCGAAAATGAACTCTTCCTTAAACAACATCTTTAAATTAACTCCCTTCCTTCATATTTTTGAACAGAAGAAATCTCAGCGGACGATATCTGCTTTTGTAAACAGTTAATTAAGAGCTTTTAAATACTGTGTAGTGCCATGCATTCTTGTTTACTTTGTTAGCCTGAAGGTACACAATGTATTGACAACGCAGACGACAGGCATGTTTTAAAAAAATCTGGCAAGATGGCTGAACTTTCAACCGGATGAAAAGAGATAAAGAATGTGAAGTTTACATTCCGTGCTGTTTTATCCACAGAAGGGCTGGGGGATGGTGGTGATGGTTGGGAGGAACTGATCGCTCTGAGGGATGGGTGTTTTACTCCGGGTCAGCAACTAAGACTATATCACGGCCGCAAGAAAGAACCAATGAGACATTTGTCGTCCATCTTGCCAGAAGGAAGGAAAGTCGACTCTCAAAACCGTCTCACCTTCCTGAGACCATCCTGGCAGATGTGGTCTGTCTGTAGAGGTCTCACCTCTCGCTAGTTCACGGTCGGGACACTCTGACCTGATCTTGAGGCAGGAGTCAACCTTAGCCGCGTGAGTACAGACAGATATCTCAACAAGCTGACACACACAACAACTCAGTCTGCCGCTGGCATCTGTTATTCAGAGCAGATTTTGTGAAATTTTAAAAAGATGCAAAAACAGAATTGATGATATTCAGTGATTTTTCGAGCTCAAGATTTTAAATCCTTTAATGCCATTTCCCTGCGCATTCTTCGAGTGAAGATGAGTCATGTTCTGCTAAAGAAGCACTTACAGGACGTAAGAGTAGTCTCCTCATTTCTGACTCTCCATCGTGTGATTAGTGTCGGGGAGAGAAGAGAAAAGGGGAGGGAAGTTACCTGCTGGCCTGCAGTGTCGAAAGCTCATTACGACCCAGAAGAGGAGTTCTTGCCAACAAAATGATTGCTTTTGCAAAGCAGTGTTTAAAATATTTAAAAGCAACTAGTGAAGTCTGCGAGGGAAGAGACGAGAAAACCATGTTTGTATGACAGTGGAATGTCGAGGTTTTATCCTGTGCATCTGGACCTGTTGGACGTCCAGGTACTTTGGCAAAACTGCGGCAGAAGTAAATCTCAGTCTACTACCAGAAGTTTTTAATTAAACAAATATCAACTGTTTGACCAAGTTTGTCAAAATTGCAGGCGAAGATCACGGGAAACAAGCGGCTTGAATAAAACACTTGAGACGTGTGTAAATATTGAACATAAGTTCAAGTTGTTTGCTACTAAGAAATTATTTGGTAACGCATTTGGCAGTATATTTGCTCCTGCAATGTGATTGGACATTTCAGAGGTCTGCTTCAGCACTGGATTAATAACGATATTAACGACGGGCAATCAGTTTAACGATGAGTACGTTAACCCAAATGAATTGCTTTTAGACAGATCAGAATTTAACATCATTGTCACTGTTTGTCTGTCTCTTCCCCGGGTGGTAGAGTGCAGTCGAGTTTCACACACCCATAAAATATCCCGCTAGGCAGTGAATTTATCATTCTGATTCAACAATCCAACAAGGAGGTAGAATCAAATATCAGGAGCAGCCAGGTGCAAGACTTACTAATACACACCCTATCTCCGCTGTGCCAGGCAGACTAAGAATCCATCACCAGACATTATTAGCAAGAATATGAAGTGAGGCAACATCAGTCCAATGTCCAGCACATGTGCACCTAACGACTGTTACAAGCTAAGAGGTTTTAGCTAGATGGCTATCACCAAGAAGTAAGCTAAATTCCTCATTAAAAAAATCAACTGCCTAGCTACTTATTGCATACCTGGTTGCAAAATTCTGACAACAGGTAAGCAGGTCCAACACGTCTTTCTCCATCCTTTTCTGCTTTCCTCCCGCTGTGTGTGGTTGAGTGCGTGCGTGTGTGTGTTAGAGACTTGCGTCCAAACATCTTTACATCCCCACACAAGTGAAAAAGCTTTGATTAACTGCGCCTTCTTTCAAGTAGTAATTATCGTAGGCATGTTTAAAACCTATTCTCGCATAATTGCTTGCTTGAGAAGTGTGCTTGATATTTTGTGAGTGCGTTTGTACGCAGAGTTCATAGGTGTAGTCGCAGTCTGCACTGGAACAGTGAGACCTTTGACCTTTGATCATCCATTGACTCCACCATTGAGCTTTGGGATAGAGAGAGAGAGGCAAAACAGATTAAATGCAAGGAAGATTCTACACCTGAGACGGACCGATAACACTAGTAATTTAGTTTGTTTGTTTGTTCGTTTGTTTTTTAGTTTCAACCAACAGCTGCAACGCCCTGAAGGAGTTTTTTTTTAAAGATATGATAAAAGAAGAAAAGAAATAATGAGCCAAGTAATGAAAAAATAATGTGAAAAGGTATAAAAAGAAAGGAAAAATATGAAGGAAGGAAGAAATGAATGAAGGAAGGAAGTCAAACTGCACTCTCATCACTTTCACGATGTGTTGCAAGCTTTGCCGGCTGGATATTAAATCTGGGCGCCGAGGGAGCTTGGCGTGCACCCCGATATCGAATTTGCATACAGGGTGCAGCTCCGGGTCTTCAGCTTTTGAGCTTCGAGTTGCTTTACAGTCTGGCGGCAAGTCTCGGCACTATTCCACCCTCACACCCACCCACCTACCCCTCTTTCCGCTGGTAATCTTGCTTTGACAAACGATACGATGTTTCTTCTTGTTGTGTTCTGGGATTCTCAAGTCTTTCCTTCCCCCCGGAAATCGCAGAAGACGGTAAGGGAAGTAAGCACGAATTTGAGGAGGATGTAGAGAGGAAACAAAAGGTAAGGACATCCTGCTGGCAGACACAGAGGAACAAGAAAGAACGACCCACCGACAGACAGAAGGTTGAATAAATGTGTACCTAGAAGGAAAAAAAGTATCGTTTGAAGGTATACATCTTTGGAAGAACTAAAAAGAATGAAAGAGCTCTCGAAGAAAAAAGTACTTCAGGAATATTTTGCCAACTTATCAAAAATGTCTTGTAAGAAATCTTGGCAAGAAAGACGCAACAGAAGCAAAATGAATAAGGATATGAAAACCTAGAAGTTTTATGGAAAACGGAAAAACCCCATCTATTGGAATGTGAACGATATTGAAGAGAATGTTTATTTCGACTATTTAAAAAAAAATAGACTACATTAAAGTTTTGTATTAATATACCATTTTAAAATAAATATTCCGTCTTCACATTCTACAACAGACAGAAAATAAACAAGAAAGCGAGGAAGCATGGTAGGAAGGCTAAATCATCATGAAATAATAGAAAAAAGTAATGTAACGATGATGAAATAAATGAAGTCCAATCAAATGATAGAAAGAAGAAAGGAGCTAACTATTGTTTGCCTTTGCTCATTTTCAGCGTAGCAGGAAAAGAAAGGGGTGTGGTTATGTAATATCTTGTACTAATCCGATGTTCACAAAATTGCGATAGAGAATATATTTTGAGGAGGAAGATGATGACAACTGAAGGCAGCACCTCCACGGTTTCCGGCAAGTCTCTGGCATCTGCCAAAACCTGTCAATTTGCTCCCCTGATTTCGAAAAAAAAATTACAGCGAAGCAGTTTAAAAAAATGTTCGTTGCCCTGGTCCCGAACCTCATCTAACTCATTCGACATAAGTAAGCACGAGGTTGAAGCAACTTTTTCTGGATTCGGGCAGCGGCTGCGCAGCCGAAATGCTGTGTTCTAGAACTTTCAAAAAGATCAAGATAGCGTTTGCATAAAACTGAAAACAAACATCTAAACATCGTTCCGCATCGCTGCGCACCATATTTGCACAGCGGCCTTGACGGCAGCTGTCAATCAAACTTGCCCATCAGCTGCTGTGCGTGAGTTAGCGGGGAAATTAAGAACTCTCACTCTTCCCCATTACCTTCCCTTCACTTTACCCCCACCCACTCATCAACCCTCCCCCTCAAGTCCAAAGGTAGTTACAGGAATGTCTCATTTAGTGATATATGATCTCTGTTTATCCGCTTCCCCTTCCTCGAGATCCGATGGAAGTATATTAACCACTTAGTTATTTCTAGATTATTTAAATATCTAGATAAATAGTTTTATATAGAGAGATAAATATATTCTGACAAATGAGGATGTGTTGCGCTGCGATAAGTAACTTCGTTAACGGGATCCCAGCAGCTACCAGGATTAAAGCGCGGTCGATGACGTCATGCACAAGGGCAGAAACTGAGGTTTGACTTCCGGTCTTGACTCCGCCATTACGTTTATTTTTACAAATACAGCTGTGCAAGCTTTTTTTTATGGCTGAAGCTAGATAAAATGCTTAGGTATGGCTGTAGAGCCGTAGGTAACAAACTATTGATATTGTATGCTGACTTAAAGAACTCGATGGATGCGACCCTTATCTTGTGTTATTCACTTCTTTTTTCGTTTTTTTTTTTTTTTTTTTATCTCAGCGTCGGCTACTGAGATTCCTGGAAAATGTCATCAGATATTTCTTCGCCAGAAACAAATACCTGCAGACTGGTGAGTGCAAAATCTGGTGCACTGGTGCACTACCGGAGTCACGAGCAAGCAAGAAGTGTCGCTTCCTCTTACTTTCCACACCCATACCTCCTCCTCCTCCTCCTCCTCCTCCTCCTCCTCCTCCTGTTACTTTGCTCTATGCCTGAACATTTTTTATCAGGACAGATGGGACGTGTTAAAAGAGAAAGGTGCCTTGAATGACATTATTTTTTAAATAATTGACATTTTTTTGTAGAAATATGTTGACTGCAGGGAATACAATCTCGAAGCGGGGAATAGTTCCGGTTACTCAAGTTGCTAGGGCGCAGCGCGAGATCACGGTAAACTCTACCCTCCCTACTTCCTTCTCCACTAGCTCCATGTCCACACTTTCTCCCTTTCCACCCACACAGAAAAACTGCTTCGCTCGATGGGACGATATTTCTTTTGAATCTTTGGTTACGTTCAGACTAGGTATTTCCGGTGCTTTGAATCTTTGAAAGCAGCCGAAGTTGAGGAATTTGTTGAGGAATTTGAAGGGTAGAGTATGATGAAAGAGAAACTTGCGCAAGAGGAAGTCAGCGTTGGATGCAAGGCTGAGGAAGACAGGTGGAGTGGCAGAGAAGTGAGTGGTGGTGGGTAGGGTTGGAAAATAAAATCACTTAAAGAACGGCGATAAGGTCAGCGACAAAAGGGAAAGTGAGATCTTAGTGCAACAGTCAGCTGTGACTATAAATAAAAGGTTGGAGCAAAACTTAATGAAACTTCTAATTTGCGTCTAGGCAGTTTAGTATTTTAGTGCCGAATTTCAAAAGCGACCCAAAATGTAAGCAAAAAGACTTTTAAGTGGAAGAGCTTAAAAACGAAAATGTCGGAAAGAAGATTGAATGCAGAGAGGAAGTAAAACGACTTCAGAAGACGCAACTGAAACGAAAAGGCAGACGGATGAAAATGAAATATTAAGACAGATTCTGACTATTGTAACTTAGAATGTAAAGGTATGTATGAGGGAAAGATTCCAGCAGCAAGAAAACTCTCATTTTGTAACCGTTCCTCTCGATCTAATGTTCCTTATTCAGAAACTAACATTTTCTATTTGTCATGTCGAACAGAAATGCTTTCATGGCAGGTACCTGTACGCGAACAATGAACCCTAGCCAGGAATTTATCTCATTTTCGTGTAAAGGTGAGTTCCAGAACTTGTGATGTACTAGAACATGTAGAGCACGGGTATATAGCCAAGGCTTCTGCAGGTAAGTGGTGCCGGGGGAGAAGCATTCCAGCCTTGGGTGTAGGTCGGAATCATGTTTCTCCATCATCCTAAAAGGAAACTGCGGTCCCGCGGCGCTTTGCTTCTCGCAGAAAACCCGCTGCTGGTCGTGTTGTAGCTCTGAGGAAACGGCAGCAGACCCACCAAAGGAGAAATCCGCTTTCTTTCACATCCACTCTGCACTTTGTTCGATGTCTTAGACCCACCTATCTGCCTCTCAGATGTAGGCAGTTGTAACTAGCTGTCCTGTCTTGTTCTTTGTTACTGACCTGTCTTGCTTCCAAATATCTTTGTTGTCGACATGTCTTCCTTACACTAGCCTGAGATCTTTGGACACATTAGTGAAGTGCTCACCAAGCTTCACCCGCCATCCATCCTTCACCCAGTTCTTGGTCCCTGGGTATTTGAGGCTATAAGGACGATAACTGGAGTCTGGTGAGTTAAATAAAGAGTCAACGGATGGAGCCAAAGATGCTGTGGGCAGGCGATGTAACTAAGGGTAACCAGGTACTGAGAACACCGCTATGGTGCTCTTGATGGTTAATTCCTGTAGCAGTCAGTAACATCGATAATAAAACCTAAGCTTGGCATTCATGCTGCTTGGTTCGCCCCAGGTAACTAATAAAATATAAAAAATGAAGATTTAAGCGCCGTCTTCTGGCTGGCGTTCGTGGTCTGTTAGAGATCAGAGAGAGAAAGAGAGGAAACCTAAACAAAAATGACATTGTACGATGCCAGAACATTAACTCACTCATTCTATCACCCATCCCCACTCTTTCGCTTTCCTTCATTTCTATCTCTAGAGGGAAAAAAGAGGTAAATGCTATATGTGTTCTCCATCCTCAGAATACCTTCTGCTGTTTCATAAGTCTGCCACCGATCGTGCATCTCGCCCCCTGACTATGTAACCCAGCTCTCACTTCTCGAAAGTTCGCCGTCCTCTACTCGAATTAATTTGCTCGCTCACAGAGTTTATTGCGACCCACTCCTCCCAAAACTTGTTTTCCACAGAAACCGCTGAAAATAAATTTCGTCGCTCAGTCAGTCGCAGCTGCAGAATGTTAGAGAAGATAGCAACCGCGTTTACCGTCCTGGATATCTAAGACTATTTCGGCGCATGCGTATCGAAGAAGTTTCATTGCTCCTATCGTCTTTGTGGGGGAGAGGAGAAGTGGCCGTTTGTGGTCTATCTCTATCAGCGGCGCTATGTTTGAGGGTCCTTTGATTACTTTGTCGGAAGGTTTGTGCGCAGACGTTTGAGTCCATTTTGCATTTAGTTTTCAAGTGCGGGAACGAGCAAGGGGAGATAAATCTAAATCGTTGAAGGTCGCAAAAGAGTTCCACGGCAAAGTGTTATCTGTGAGCATGCCCAGCAAGCTGAATATGCGTAATAGCACCAAACGACGTGAAAATCAGTCTCAATACAGTGATTTCAAGACAAGAGATATATAAACAACAACAACAACAACAACAACAACAACATTCACATCCTACACGTCACTACATCTCGGTTCACTTTCCACTGTTCTCCCGCTCGTACGATTATAAACGTGCTTGACAAGCAAACTTGCAGCTGGCATCACAAAAAAAATATATGCCTAACACGAATGCCAAGGCGCAAAAAAAAAAAAAAAAAGAAAAAATAGAAGAACTGGCAGAAGGAAAAACTCATGTGATGAGCATACAAGAGCAAACAAAAGATAGAAAGCGGGAACACACTTACAATCATGGAAAAATAGCATGACTGAAAAGGGAAAACTGTGTATGGGTCAAAGGGAAAAGGGGGAAACTAAGTAAAGGTGAAAAAGGGAAAACTATGGTTGAAAAGGCAAAACGGAAAAATGAGAGAATTATTTTTTTAAATGGTGATTGTGCAATAAAATGCACATACGGAGTAAATTAGAGAAGGGAAGTAAGACGGGTCAACTGAAAAAAATGAAGACTTAAGGAAATAAATCACACGAGGCTTGGAGCGAGAATGAAGATCAAAAAAATTTTGAAATTGAAACATTCATTAATATCAATTACGACAAAGGAAAAAGAAATAAGAGAGGAGATCATATATGGAGATGACCAGCTAAATGTGGAGAAAATAACACAAACTGGTAGGAAACAATACGAGCTGTCTGCCAAATGTAACAGATGAAAGCACTGAAATAACGGGTTCAAATGTCACCTACAAGACACAAGGAGTACAAAAAGATCACACCAACCGAAGAATGTATAAGAAAATAGAGCCGGCGGAAGGCGCCTAGATTCCTGACAAATCCATAGAGATGATAAAACAGACTAAACTCTGTGTTGGAGTAAATGAAACCTGTAGAATTGGGATGTGGAGGGGAGAATGTGTGTGGTGGGGGAGAGGGTCACAGAGTGTATAAAGCAAAGACTAAAACACAAAACTGATGCTGAGGCACAGATGGGGGAACTTTATGGATGACGACATCTGCTACATGCCAACAACTAATCATTACAACAGATGGTCTTCCTTCTCTCCTTCAGTCGCGAGAGCGGAGTGTCGCTAGGTTGTGACACAACCTCGAGAATAAATGAGGCAAGAGATGGCAACAAGAGCTGGGTGCGGTCAAATGTTCAGCCAAAACCTCCCAGTGTGGGGAAAAATTTATAATCATCATCATCATGCTATTAGTTATCGTTATCGTCATCGCTACAGTCGTTGTTTTGTTGTTTTTTTTTCTCCAGCTTTGTTAACCCTGCGTTTTTCGAGGTCAAGCTCTAAGCGTCTGCATTAATTTGTCATATAAATGCGTGGTGACTTTTAATTAATATTTTAAGGAGAAATGTGCATTTTAATAGGAGAGGACGTAGTTTGAACTTAATTCTAATGGCATTGAGGGCAGCAGGTCCAGAGGCGTTGTCTTCATCGACTCTGCTTTCTTGACGTCAAGGGCAATAAGGGTTTTTAAGCAGCAACAATAAAATAAACACCGCAGGGGAGAACTTTGATATACGAATGTCTTTATCTCGTAATTTCTCGAAATAAATGTTTATAATTATACACATCCTGAAGGATAAACAGTTTGACATCATCAACATCTCTCTTAGTCCGGTGTGTAAATTGCAGTGGATCAAGTAATTTTTCAGTGGCATTTAGAATCGCGACTTCGATTATATATATATACACATGTATTATAATTATCTATATAGATATGTCTTTATGGTAATTTTACATTTGTGTGCGTTGCGTTGGAAGGTGCGGTCACATGCATACTTTGTATCAGTTTATATATGCATCTATCCGTTTATACATGTTTATGCATGCATATATACAAGCATGCACATTATATATATGCTGTATATTTGCAATTTGCGTATTCAGGGGTCTCGTGCCTTAAGTTTACATTTTTATAAACACGTGGGTTGACGTGTGTGGGTTGTGTGGGTTGTGTGGGTGGGAGCGCCTATCATGTGCATTGTACGCGAGTGTGTTGGTGTGTGATTGCAGGCCCTACAGGCACGTGCTCCATCTATTTGTTGACTGGTATTGTTTAACAGCATTGTTCTTTTAAGTATGCCAGTCGCCGCCCAGCCTCCTCCAGTATCAACTAACAGCTGAAAGAGTTTCCTCCCTTTACGTCACTCTCCTGCCCCGGAGGCGCTGGTGACCTTCCTGGCGAGGTCATCGTCAGGGACAGATCTGACTTGCCGCCCACAGATCTAATCTGAACTTTCAGTGCTTTGCTGTGAGTAACCGTGGCTTTATCGTGCATGGAAGCACGTTTGAACTCAACAAATCATTTTTTTTTTACCCTTGCACGATGAAAAGCCAAGCGATGTAAATGTTTGCACAGAGTTTATAAGATTCTACAGATCATGACTAGGTTGTCGTGACTAGCTTCTGATCTTCCAAGGGAATGAAAGGTTGGCAAAGGTTTTATTTATGAATGTAAATTTGTAACTGTGTTATTGTTTTTTTATTGAAAAGTTTGTTGTTTTAGTCTTCGGACATCTCTTTATAACTTTGGAAACAAGACGCTTTTCCTTGAAGTCCTGATTTTTGCCCTTTGAAAACGACTTACTCTCGCTTCATAACTACGGCCACAGAAGGTAACAGTTATCAAAAAGCAGACGGTAGTGTCTCAGATCAAAGAAATTAAAAATTTAAGATAGTATTAAGAGATGAGAGCTCAAACCATTTCAAATGTTCATTTGTGTAAGAAAGAACATTGCCGAGGGAATACTTAAAGAATGAATTGAAAGGTTACTATTTTGAAAAGAAAACAATTTATTTTCATTTCGAGAGTAAATGTCTAACGAAAATGAGCCAATCAAAACGTCTTGAATAATTATGTGCTGATTTTTGCTTAGTGCTAAAAATAAACTCAGAACGCACTATAAATTTTAACAACTTCGTGTAACCAAAATGAATAAATGTGTACTTGAATAATTTGAAAAAAAACTCTCCACTTTATGGCGAAAACCGAACTTAAAGCACAACGCAGGATGGAAGAAGAAGAAACATGAACATACACACCTGAAATTCTCATATTAATTTCCCCCTGAAAAAAATGTCATTAAATACACAGTTAACAACTCTAGCATCATATTTTTCATGTACTCGACATTCACATCAAGTACGGAACTTAGCTGTACCTATAAAAGTAAATTATCTAGTCAAGATGACCACCTGCCAGGTCTGGGTAGGGAAGTCAACAATAAAAGCAGATTGTAAAGGAACACAAGAGGTCACGGAATATGTAAGTCTGTGGAAAAGGAGTTCATACCAATATTTGCTGCACCCTTCTCGACATGCTAAAATTTCTTGATTTTTTTTTTTCCAATTACGTGGAGCCTGTATGCTTCTCCCCCTTCAACGTTTCATCATCGCGCTAATTATCAACATCATCATCTTCTCAAGCCCTAACTACTTTCCCCGCTGCGGTCTTTTTTAGAGCTAGACCATTTAAAGTGGCAGAGCTTTTTGATTTAATCGCGGAGTGCTCTCCCACTTTCACGTGTCGTTAAGAGTGCTCTCCCTTCTTTTTTTAAGTGAACAGTGAACGGTCGCTGTTTTGCAGCACTTGTTCGGCGTCGTCAAGGAACGGAAAAATACGTAGATTACCGAGACTGACTTCCGCCCAGTTTTGCACGTCCTGCACCTGTTACGAAATAAATATCCATGCCTGCTTGTCTGCCTGCTTTGCACGTGCGTGAGTGTGTTTGTTTACCGCACTTTTGGCTGGCTTGTTTTGGCATGTGTGCAAATGCGCACTCCAGGCGAAGCCTCTTGTTTTGATGAGCGTGCACCAAGCACCTACGCACAAACGCACAGAGCACAGAGAGAGACAAAAAAATCTGGAAGCATCATCGAGAAAAAAAGACGAGCGAAAAAAAGAAAGTAAGCCAGAAAAAAAAAAAAAGAAATAAAGGTCAATGTCTCTTTGTTTGTGGGCCGTACGGGGAGTGAACTGCAAGTGGTTTAACGTGCTTAGAAAAGACGCACCTCAACTTTATCCTTCAAAAACATTTGATCTCCCTTGATAAATCAGTCCCAACGCTGCTGGAATGGGCAAGGTACATTTTCTAGTAACAGACCTAGAGAGAGCCAGGATCTTAATTCCCGAAGTCGAGTTCATTAACATTCCAATTCCACTGGTTAACAACTCACTGGAGTAGGACACTACAAGTGGAAGCCTCTAGAACCTCGAAAACTTCAAAAACAAACACTAAAAAACAAAAGCCCAGAGCGATAATTGCGTTAGTTTAAATAAAGACGAATAAAAACAAACAGCAATAACTGCGTCGGTTTTTTTTCCTGTTTGTTTTCTTGCATATTTCTCCACGTGACAGTTAATGAGGATAAAGTTATCTACGCGGCAACGGCAGCGGTACGCAAAGCAAAAAATAAATAAATAATAATAAAAAAAAAAGCCAACAGACGCAGAATGTGTCCCCCACCAGCAAACTCCTCCTGTGTTCCTCCTGCCGACACGTGCGAACCATTCGCCAGCATCTTGAGGGTGTCGGGTGGGGTGGTGGTGAGGGACTGGTACAAAGTATAGAGCAGCAGAGGTCAAGGTGTCTTTAAAAACAATCGCACGCCAGACTCTTAACAAACACGTGTGTTGCTCTCCATCGTCGTGCTTCTGAAACTAGTTGTCGCCAAACTCGGTGCCAGCGTTCTGTGGGCTGACTGACCTCCGCACCAGCCATCAAGGGCACCAAAGACACAGGTCGACGAGGAGGCGGGTCTCTAACCATCGCTGCTCTTGGAAGCCCACGCTTTTTTTTTTTTTTTCTTTTCTGGGTGGAACTGCACTTCGGGTCCCCCCTGGCTCCAGATACAGCTGTCGCAGTGCTGTGGCATTGTGTTCATAACAGCAGGAAACCATTTTTTAGGGCGGCGTACGTAACACCACTTATCACGCGAACGTCACATGGTATTGGCCGAGCGACACCAGCTCCCAACTTTGATGTAAAACCAGACGCAAGAATCTGAGAAATTTGCGAGGTGAGCACAAATTATTATTCCATCACAACCGAGGAAATACTAGAGAAAAGATTCAAAATAAAAAAAAAGTTTACTATTAATCAAGGTCGATGGATTATGTGCCATGATGTAATGTCTTGGCCTAAAAGCTGATCATGTATTAAAAAGGTTATCTAATTCTCTTCTGTACGATGTCTTCGATTAGCATACACCTGTTCAGATACATTGCATTGAATAATAGTGCTGTTAACTGCTTCGCCGTTTAACCGTTGAGATACTCCGCGACAAGCGAACGTGAGAAAGAGACTTTGCGACGAGCGAACGTAGGACTACGACAAGCTAGTGTGTACGCGATACGTAAATATTATATAAGACATTATACACAAGTGGAAGCGTTACAGGGCTACAGAGATCTCACCTAGGCTGATGTCTCATAAAATAATAGCGACTGTGGAAAACGAGACAAGAACAAATGAACGTGAGGAGGCGACAAAGAGATCAACAGTGTCTGACATAACGAAAGTGACGTAGCGATGAGACCAGGAATCTCAGAATGCTAAAACTTTCCTTCCCATGAAAACCTGCCGTCAGTTTTTTTTCTGGGTATGTCAGAGCGAACAGAATCTATTTTCCTACCCTACCCATCTTCTCTGTTGCTTAAAGGCCTGCGTGGCATTTGCACCCCAGCTACGCTCGGTTGAGGATATTTTCGGATTCGTACCTGACATGCGCAAAGCAGGAGCACAACAACTCGAAGTTTTCTTGCCCCTCCTTTCAACCCGCATGTCAACATTACCTTTATTTTCACTCCCCCACCCCCACACCCACTCCCCATCTCTTTCTCATGCTACCTCGAGGCACAAACTCGGGTGAAATGATACCCGAGTGACACCCCATGGCAGGAAACCGAGCAGACGAATGCAGAACAAACTGGTAAAGCAGACACGAGAGATTAACAAACAA
The DNA here is from genome assembly GCF_003073045.1 of Pomacea canaliculata. NCBI lineage: Eukaryota > Metazoa > Mollusca > Gastropoda > Architaenioglossa > Ampullariidae > Pomacea > Pomacea canaliculata. The sequence continues at coordinate 11,258,174 of NC_037598.1, read as the reverse complement.
AAAAATAAAAAAAATGAAAGAGAAAAGATGAACTTGAACGTAGTGATTGGATAACGTGTAAAAAGATAAGGATGATCAAACAAGTCAGATTTAAATAAATTATGGGGCCGTTTTCACGAGGAACTGGAGTGTATTCATCTGCATCTGTCCGGTACCCGATATATCGCTGAGGTTTCTTTTCTCTCTTTCTCTCTCTCTTTTTTTTCTTTTTTGTGGGTATTCTTCTGCTCTATTATCTCTCGTTGTTTTGCCAAGAAATGGCCCGCAACTCTGTTTTCTAAGGAATGGAGACGAATTTGCCGCGATTAAGCGCCATTGAGGAGAACGCCACCAACGCCAGCGCAGCAGATATTAAGTCTGCTTCAATTAGTCGGCGACTGGCATCGCAGGTCTAATTCGAGGCAACGATTAGAGGGATGACGGATAAACAGATTTACCGAGCCGGGACTAGTTTCTGCGGCATGAGCGCAACAATTTGCTGTAATGCGCAACGACTTGTTGCAACGTGCGCAGAAAACGTGGGAAGTGTAACGCGAAGCTATTTTTGTTTGTGCGGGGGGTTGCTACAGTTTGCTGTGATGTAAATCTGTGAACACAACTTGTGAAGTAAGTGCACAACAGTTTGATGAGTGGGCTTGATGTGCAACGATTTGCGCGCTACGGAGCGCACGTGCCAAGCATCAGAGAAATGGAAAACGCCGCCAGACCCAGAGCGCAGATCGCAGCATGACGTTTAGGGAATACGTGTGTGTGTGTGTGTGAGCGTGTGTGTGTGAACGTGTGAGTGTGCGCGAGCGTGTGTGTGTTGCGTTTTTACAATCGAGCAGGGCTGTGGGATGGAGAAATAAAAGCGTTCTTCTGTCTCACTCATTCCTTTTTCTGTGGTTCATTTACATTATACTGTTGCCAGCTTTACGCAGGCCATGTTTATGACGTAATCAGATTAAGAAGTTAAGCGCGTAAGAGATGAAAGAGGGAAAATGATGAAAGAAAAAGTGTGGTTACTGGTTCGAATCCCAGATGTCTGGGGTCATGAGTGTGTTTTTAATTGTTTGGTTTTTTGTGCGTGTGGGCAAATGTGGTGGAATCAGTTGTTTAAAATTCGCTTGGAAAATACATTAATACTACTACTACTACTACTACTACTACTAACTACTAATAATAATAATAATAATAATAATAATAATAATAATAATAATACCAACATGACATTTTTCTCAGAAATTGTAAATCATCTGACATTTCTATTTAGTTATCTGTGTTTAACAATAGATGCAGGTTTATACTTATGGACATGCTCGTTCATTAAAAAAGACAACACAGTTGCAAGTGGTTTATCGTGTCAAAGGTCGTGCATATGGGAGAAAGTTCTTTTCTCTGTCCTAACCTTCCTTAACAAATCAGGTACGCATTTCCGAAAGACAAAAGCTGGACGGGCATTTCCTTGAGGGGAGGGGGGGGAGGGTGTTTCCAGGCCTTGAACCAACGACCTTTTTGTTCCACACCCGAGGCTAGAAATTTGTCCGTGTACACTTATATTAGTAACTTGTATTAACTTCTGATTTTATTTTATGACGGTATTGTACACCCACCCACTCCAACCCAGCCGAAAAGGATTTTATTTTTTGGCATTTTTATAAAAATGTGGCACTCTGTCTTCCCAAAATAAAATCATTGTTGTAAACGATAACAGACCACTCCTACTAGAATTCATCCTTCTCACTATAACATCAGATATACTACAGCAGAAAAAGACTATATCGCAGTGATAAAAGCGAATGAAGTTCACTAAACTAATTGTTGATTAGGTCAGGTGGAAAGGGCAGCAATCGTTTGCAGGTAGCGCGCCCAGAAGGGAGATAAGCCAAAGTGTGCGCTCATTCTTCACCTTGATAAAGGGAGCTTATCTGTCGTATCATTAACTTTATAAACTCGCTCACGTTGATGGATCTCTTGTCTTGATTACACCGCCCTTGTGTCAGATGAGCTCCGGCATTCTGTAATGTATGTAATGAGGTTTGCAAGCTGATGAGTAACGCAACGCAATCATCTCTCACCAGTTGAGTGACTGAACACGACTCACACCTCACGAGCTGAGTGATGTAACTAGATTCACACTTCGCCCGCTGAGTGACGTGATGATAGTCGTTCATCGACAATGCTTCAGTTTGAGGAGCTTGCTGGTGTGGAAGTCACTGGCGTTTAATGAAATTTCTTATTCATTTTCTTTCTTTCTTTCCATTGCGTGGTTTTGTAGCACAAGACGTGGGTGACGACTAATATTTTTAGTTGCAAATTTGAGTAGGCGTCGTTAGGAGGCGGTGGGAACTGACCTTGGACCCCCATGTTTTCAACGTCTTCCAGTCTCGTGAGTCGCTTTTCCCGTGTGACCCTTTCATCAAGGGGCGTAGCTGAAGTCATCACACCCACGCGAGAGGGTGAGTAGACTTCAAGATGTGGAGGAGAGAGTCAGATGTTACGCATCTTGCCAGTCGTTGGGTGCACTCTCGGATAACTTAGCAAACAAAATGGCGCAGAGAGAAGTTCAGAGGTCACCAAGTAAATAAACCGATACTGTAATCGGTCCTGGTAGTCTCTCCCATCCCCAGTTTTACGCACAAACACACAGACACACAAGCATCCACCCATTCACGTAATACATCCTCATGTATATGTCTGTGGAGTGAAAGATGGATTACGTGCATGGATGTTCTTCTTGCTTATGTGCGTTTAGTTGCCCGTATTTGTGCACTCATGCACGCAAGGGGGGAGGGGGAGATTTGCAGAGAAAGAGAGGAACTGCTGGGATGGGAGGAATCACAGTGGGGGATGCCCCATCTGAGTTGAATCACATGGCATGAACTTGGCTCTACCTCCCCCAGATGTCAAACATTTGCGACAGGTGAGAGGCGAGACGATCTCTCTTATCCAGTCCGCGAAAACAGCAGCATTGTGTGGGTTCTCCCTTTACGTCACTTCCTGTTCTCCCCTTTTGTGACTTCGCTCCACTCCAACCTTGTTTTCTGCCACGTGATTTAGGGAAAACTCTAGGAAGTCGTCACGGACGTCAAAGAGAGTTAGGGCTGTACAGGATGTAGGGGTTTACCTGAGTCGTCTTCAGGTCGCAAGCTCATCCGTGTGCCACCAACCATTCGTGATAATTTTGAATAAGCTGAGATTTCCGCCTGCAGTTTCAGCTTCGACAGCCTGGAGGCCGTGGTGAACTCGTGTGAAAGGTAGAGCCCCACCCTTGCCTTCTAGTGTCATTACCACCTTTGATAAATCCATGTACCCATTCCCGCAGATCAGCCTCTGGATGGGGACGGGGTGTTTTTCCCCTGCCACTGATGAGAGCAGACTGACTGCTGGACTATACAACGTTGCCTCCATCTGCAATCTTAAAGACTGTGGACTATGGTGTGGACTACAGGGTCAGCGAACTTTGGAAACATTTAGACACTGTTCACTGGCATTGTCTGTCCAACTAAAGATCGAGGTACTTAAGTATATTAAAACGATGTTAATCAAAATATTTTATTTTAAAAAAAAAATGTCTACATAAGGTTTATCTTTTGTGGGGTGGACGTTGTTCCCTTAGAGATGTTCAGTGATGTCCCACGAAGACATGAAACACCGTTGGACTGCGTCATAAACAAGGACTCACAGCCTTGATGACGTCATCATCCCACCACCCTGTCTTTCTGTTTCTCGTGAGCATCGCGTGCTAGTCGCGACTGTGTCTGCCCCACCCTTTGGGCCGAAGTCCAAGCAAATCTCCGCATAGCTTCTGGACATGCTCCAAGTTCCAAGCGTCCTGGATAACTCTGTGCGCGTGCCTGTCACAATTCCTGTTCTTCTTCATGCGCGAGAGTTCCATTGTTCGTATGTGTGCATGGGTGAGAAACAGGGTGCATTGCGTGTCATGTCTCAAATAAACAAAGCTGAGAAAATCGCAAGCTTGCTGAAGAGTCGAGGCGGTAACTCCGGGTTATAATGTTTTTGGCAAGCAGTTCTTTCCCTTATTCCTGCTCTTCCATTCTGTCTACCCTCCCACCCCAACCACAGGTCCCGCCAGCCATCATGCCATCAAACACCTCGCTTGGTTCGATCTCGTTATCAGATCCCTCGCCTGGCACGAGAAAATTAACCACTTTCTCGAGTTACCTCCCTTCCCTTGTTTTGGGAATCTAATCACTTTCTTATTTACATCCTTTACTTTGCAAATCGGCAAAGGACAACGGAGGTAGACAATAAACACCAGTCGTCGCTGATGCCAAACTTTTTAAGGGAGACAAATTCAGAGTCAGAGCTAGCTAAAATTAGCAGCGATAACTCTTGTTACCTGGATCCTTGACTTCTATTCAGATTTTACCTGCAGCTGAGCTTTATCGGACAAAATGTTGCCAGAAAATTTAAGAAAAGACGCATTGTCGGACAGACAGACCGAGGCTGAGTAAATCTGAGAAAAATTTCGTACTTTCTTAATATTTGTTAGTCTAAAGCAGCAAACAACAGATATGAAAGGAGAAGGCGTGCTTTGGGTAATTTTTTGGAGTTTCCAGATAGTGAGGAAAGCAAGATTGAATTAGTTCATCAATGAGGAGAAAGTCTGTGGGGGAACTTCGGAAAGTATGTTGCTCTTTTTGGAGTTTGTAGCAGGAAAAACAAACCCTCAGTAGTGCGCCACATCTTTGTAGATACTTTAGCTGCATGAAACCTTTAGAACCCAAAGTGAAAAAAATTCAAGACCCTCTTCAGTCTTTTTTTTTTTTTTTTTTTTTATCGCACTGTTCACTGTTCAGCTCGTGTACCCGATAGTTACACAGCCTGTTTCTGATAGCAATTAGTGTATACCTTGTTCAGGATCTCGTATATATACTTTTAAAAAAGTGCGAAAACCCAAATCGCCAGGCTGTGGGAGGAGAAAGGAAATGAGCCGCCCACGCCTCGCACGTGGCGTTACCTGCGCATGCGCGTAAACTCAAAAACGCCCGGCGGCTGTCCGTTTGTCCCAAACACTTGAGCAAGTTGTGGGAACAATGAAATCACGGAAACATTTTGTTTCATGGCAACTCATCCACGCCAGAAAGTAATAGAAACAAACGCTTTTGTCAGAAAGGAGCTAAAAAAGAAAAAAAAACCAATGGGCTGAAAGATTTTTTTTATATACTCGAAAGGCAGCCGGCAAAATCAAGGCCAAAAGTTTTTCCGAAAGACTTTCCAGATTTTTCCTTACTACAAAAATAAATTTTAACATTTTATTTTTAATTTAATATATATAACTATATTTGCTTTCATTACTGAGAAAACAATATGAATGGGTGTTATTTGTGAGATTGAGAAAATTAAAGCGTATAAATAAAAGGCAGTTAAAAGTTTAACCCCTTCCCTACCAAAAAGAGATCCTCCATATTCTCGCAAGAAAGATAGCACATATCATATAATAATAAACAGATTATAGAAGCATAGTTCTCACAGAATTCTATGCCGAAAATATATGAGAAAACAGAAAATTATTATTTTACTGCTATTCAGAACAAAATTATTCTATCATTATAGATAATGTTTGTGTAAAGAAGGAGAGTCACTTACCGCCATGGTTGTCTATCCTTCTTTTCTGTCTTCCTCCCTTCTTTCACACTTTCCCGTCTTCGCCGCTCCGTCTCTCCGTACGATCCACACCGCCCGGCTCCAGAATCGGCAAAGCAGGCAAGCCGGTCCGCTTAGGTCTAATCTTAGGTGTGGGTACCCCGTGATGGCCTCGATCGGGACTACAGCTCCTCCACTTTTGTTTGCCAGCTGTTGAGCAATCATTTTGTGCGTGCCCCCACCTCCCTCTCTCTCTCTCCTCCCTGTGTGGAAAACTGTGAGACAGCAACTCTGGGTGTGTGTAAGTCTGTCCCGCATATGTGTACGAGTGACTAAGGGTCATTGAAGGAAGGGGAAAACAAGTACATGTACAGAGAGCACGAGTTCAGTTTGACATTGTTTGTTTCCAATGTTATTACTACCATGTAAATGTGTGTGGATCTACTTCTTTCCTATAATTAAAATAAAAAAACGTCTGATTGCTTAATAACAGTTAAGAGGATTTTAAGTGATTCACCGTGTCTAACTATGGCCTGTAGAAGGTAACACCCCAAAACTCCCTCCTTCAGCGACTTTTACCTTTCCTGACAATTATTGTACCAATTGACTTCTGAGAGAACAAGGTATGAAATTAATAGGATCTTTACGGGAATTGAATCAGCGACATTCTAAGTTCACTGACACCGAGATAAATATCATCCTTTCTCGAGAAGACAACTTCTACATCCCCTTCCTTCTCCTCATCTCATAGAGATGCGCAGGTTCCAGACCCGTAGTGCCAGGATAGACTGGTGAAGCTGTAGAAAACGTCACATTTGGGCAACACGCCTGCTGCATCCCAAGAGCACGAGGAGGAGGAGGAAGAGGAGAAGGAGTTTCTGCCGCCACAGCAACTTTTTCACCACCAACTTTACCGTTGGTTGTTGCTGACAGTCTTCGGCGGGTGGAAGCAAGATTAAAGGAAACTCAGGTCACGTGGGGCTAGGAAACTGGGGTTGACGATCTCGTTCTCAAAATAGACGAGGTAACGCCGGGTGTGGGTGACGCGTGCTGGGTGCACGCAGTCAGGTAAATGGTGCCGCGAGGTGGCGCTTTTCAAATTCCTTTTCAGGTTTTTCACTGAATTTCCGCTAACAGACAACAAGCCAGCGAAGTGATGATTTCATTACTGTAATCTTTAAAGATGTTTTCACAAAACTTTAAAAGGCGAATGAAGAGTTCCATGCGCATGCGTCATGGAAAGGAAGACGTCATGCAGATTCTCATCATGTCGAGAAGATATTACGGTTGACCCTTAACCGGAAGACAAACGTGAGATACTAACACGCATGCGTGAAATCACTTATAATTCCCCCACCTCAACCTCGTCTTCCTTTTTTTCTTTTTCTTTTTAAGCGGGTGTATTTAAGTTTTTATGTCTTTTTGAATTTCCACTGGCGATATATTTCCAGCGAACTGTAATCAGAGAATTCCATTATCGAGTTTGGGGGTGGTCTAGGTCTGGTTAATTAGCTAAAACGAGTTCGCGACCTCGTAACATTAGTGCATATTTTCTTTAAAAAAAAAAAAACTGAACTTTTAATAGAGTTCTACGTCCTCAAATGCATCTTTTACATACATCTTTGTCGCGAGGACAAATTTATTTTTGCGAAAATTTTGCTCAGACAAATAAGGTCGCCGCCATACTTATCGTCACCTTTACACGCAAATAGATTCACTCAGGTGAACTTTTTTTTTCCTTCCTTCTCATCTATGTGGCAGTCATTTTGTTTTCCTTTTTTTTTGGTGGATAGGGGTTGAAGGAGTAGATTAGTTTTTTTACCCGTTTATCTCGCAGTAGGGAAAGTTCATCGCCTATTGTTGTGCAGAGAAGATTCGTCTGCCTCGCGACATTTGCTGGACTTTTATTTCTTGCCTGAAAAATGGAAGGCAGGTTTGCTGGATACAATCAGTGGAAGACAACTGGCTTGGTGTTGGAGATGTTACTTGGGGAGTACAGAGGTCCTGCAGCAAAGTAGGCCGCTTGAGCTTAAATACTCATTAGAACTCATTACGGATGTTCGGGGAAGAAGCATAGAAATGTGAAGATGAGAACACAGTCAAGGAGCTAGAAAGTTGTTGTTGTTGTTGTTGTTGTTGTTGTTGTTGTTGTTGTTGTTGTTGTTGTTGTTGTTGCCTGAAAGAACATTTTGCAGTGGGTCTACGTCTCTGAAGCTTTCTTTGTCCAAGACAAACCTAACACACGTGGAGTATCTAAATACAGAAAAAAAAAGGATTTTCCACACACTTGACTACTTGAGTTAGTTTGTGGATATCTTAATCGTTTTGTTATTATTTTCTGCTGCTGTTTTGCTTTTATTTTGATTGACCCCTTTTTAAAGTAGGGGTCGTCACAATGACAGTGTGAAAGCTGATCGCCTCTCCCTGTCTCTGATATATTGCGTTGGAAACACGAATTATATTGCGACTAACCGGTAAAGAAGGCGTGACCCCGTGCATCCCATCACGTGACGCAGACCAGTCTAGTGTCACCACGGATACCTGAGTGTAACTGTAGCAAGCGCCACCTGGTGGACGCTGATTAACAACAGGGCGTGCGCATCCGAGCTTTCATATGAAAAAGTGATTTACAGTTAACCCTTGACCTCTTTACTCCTCTCTGTTTCAGTATCTCCATCTCATTGTGCGTTCGTTAGCGTGTGTGGGGGTGTTGAGGGAGGGAATGTGCGTGAGAGAGATGGGGGAGAGAGAGAGATTGTAGTGGTGAATACTAGGTTTGGAGAATTGTCATGGTCATTTCCAGAAGATTAATTGGTGCATTCCACGATTATCTTTACTCCTGTTGTATCGTTGGGGTGCGTCGGCTCTATTGTCTTTCTGAGGAATGGGGTCAGCTACCACGGAGAATGTTCCTGAATGTTGTGGAATTATTGTGAATGAGAAAGAGTACCCGACTAAAAATAGAAAAATGTGTGCGCCCACGTCGTGCACGTGTTTGTGTGTGCGCATGTCCACCTCTCTCTATATATATATATGTGCGCGCGTTAGCATCTCTGCTCTGTGTGTGTGTGTGGGTGCATGCGTATGTTCAAGCATCATCGATCACAAATAAGACAAATCGATATAATCAACAAAGGATATACTTTAATGCTACAGGAATCCTGGTTAGACGAGTTCTGAACCCATGAGTGTAAGCTTTTCATAGAATGGATTAACTTCATGTCGCGGTCGAGATGCAGAACGACAGATGCAGGCATCCATAAAAACAGAATCCACCCTGCCAGTCATGCGCTGAATCATAACTTTCCAGGGTGTGGGGTGATTGCACAACTCTGCCTTCTAAAAGCAGCGTTTGTTTAAGTTCGAGTCCCGACTCTGTGTGTGAGTGTGTGTGAGCGCGTGCGTGCTGGCTGAAGCACACGTGTGCGTCTGCTGTTCTATGCTATGTTTGGCGTGAATGTGTGGCGGGTGTGTCGGTAATGCAAATACTTTTCTTGTTACTGTTTTGGAGCAACAGCGTAGGCGAGTCACATGTGACTTCACTCTCGCATTCCTCCTTCTCCAATCCTCTCTCTCTAAAAAACACACACACACAATCTCAGATATACGAATGCATAGAAAGTGAGCTCACGTCCACACACATATACACACTGCCATGAGCTCACGTGCACACACACACACACTGCCACCTATCATCGCCTACAATGACTAGTCTGTTCGTCAGTTGATGTGTCAGGCAGGTGGTGCAACAGGGCGGCCTCCCTGACTTCGAACCGGTGACTGCAGCGGCATTCAGGTGCGCCTGCCGTGCTGCCAGACTCCGCGTGAGAGACTGATGGTGGCAGGCGATGGCAGATGTCGCGGGTGCGAGTAGACGAACATTCTGACACACACACACACATACACATACACAGCGATACACTGTGATTTTTCTTTTCAAATTTTTGGACACTGTAGAAAAGAGCTTTTTCTTCATCCCCTTCTCTTGAACGACCTAATGCAGGTGTCTATTCTTTTCTCACCTGTAACTCAATGAAAGGCAGTCTACCAATAATCTTGACTTCGGAGGCCTCTAGACATTTTTAAGTATTCCTGCACTCTGACAAGCCCAAGGAGTCTGAAGGTTGCGCTTACAAATCCATCCGCCTTTGACCTTTGACTGCAAAACCGTGTTCTGGAAACAAAGAATCTGGTTTACTGTGATAATGCACAGCAAAAGAGTGTTTGGTTCGGTCCCTTTCTCGTCTACACCTTGTATATTTTGCCCTCATAATAAGTAACGCTGAGTTGTTGAGGTCTTCATGTTACTAAAGAACAAACAAATACAGCAAGAAAGGAAAGAGCAGGGCAAATGATCTCCTTCCACTTACACTAAATAGTTCGCCGACCTCAGGATTGTACAAGGAAAACATTTTTCGAAAACATATTTTCTGCAAGTGTGGAAAATAAAATGCTGGAATTGAAGACGAGGTAGATGAACAGTGAACATATAGTGGATATTATACAGTGCAAGTAGAGGTCACATCACATTCCTTCTGTTGTTTTCTCGTTACTTTTTTCGGTTTTTATTGTGTGTTTGAACTGGCTTTAGTTGCTTGGTAACACAAGGCAGCCGAAATGCGCAGAATGGAGGCTGCCATGGAGGTCCTCTGTCAGGCTTTGTTTGCTGTAACAACTTTCTCCATTTATCCCCCTGAGAGTGGAGAGGTTTATGTTGGTGTGGAGCTGCTTATCTTCGTCTATCTCATGCCGACACAGTGTGGATGGTGTGCACAGCAGTTTGCATGTCTGTGAGTCTCGTGGATCTCTTCTTCATTGTCTAGACTACAACTTACAGTAATATACATGTGTATGTGTATGAGCTCGGAATAAGGTCGGCAGTAAGTCGACCAGAATATAGTTTACATCATGTCAGCGGTATACCATCTACTAAACGATACACAGCAGGTTTATATATATATATCTGAGCAGAATAGGATATACAGGACAATGACACATCTGACCAGAGTATGATCTACATGTCTGTGTAGTGGCATATATTCATGTACATAAATTCATACAATCACCATGTGTGCATATATATACAATCACCATGTGTGTATATTTATACAATCACCATGTGTGTATATTTATACAATCACCATGTGTGTATATTTATACAATCACCATGTGTGTATATTTAACCCCCTTATGCATATATTTGTACATCACCATTATTTTCATACAATCACCATGTCTATATTTTTCCAACCACCATGCGTGTATATTTATCTAATCACCATGTATATTCGTACAATCACCATGGGTATAAATGCATGCAGTCACTATGTGTGTGTATTCAATCACTGTGTGTATATATTAACACAAACACCGTGTGTGTGTGTATATGTAATCACTGTGTATATATTTGTGTGTGTGTGTGTGTGTATATATATATATTTTTTTTCATACAATCACCAATCGCCATATAGGTGGGGCTTTGGAACCAGCATGACAGAAACCGGTGAGCAATGCAGCAGGGAAGATACATTCATCTTATCTGTCTGCCCAACCCCTCAAAAAAACTCTGATTTTGCAATTTTCTTCCAGACCTGTAACTGTGATTTCACTTTTTCCTTTCTTTATTATTTTTTTAATCAGTCGGAGCAATCTGCACTTTTAAATGCAGCTTTAAGATATTTTTTTTCACCGACCCTTTATAGAATCCATTTAGAAACTTCCTTACTTTTGAGAACAGCTCTTCACGGACTCGACAAGATTTGGAAAAAAATACAGCAAGAGAAGGAAGAAGAGCGATGGGAAGAAGAGTGGAGGGATAAAAACAAGGAAGTCATTACGCAGCAGGATGAACAGCGAGGGTCTACCTTTCCTTCCCTGTCTTCCTTGGCAACGGTTCAGGTTCAGTCACCCTCCATCAGAGCGCGGAGGTCGCGGTGTTACGATAAAAGTGTGCGGAGATGGGGATCGTTGGAGGTTCAAGGATTTAGGGGGGTGTGACAGGGATCTGGGAAGTGAAGCATAGGAAGTTGGGGGTTGGGGTCGGGGTGGAAGGTGCAGAGATGACTTATATATGTACCCAAAGTCCGCAGTCAGCACATACCCAGCAGATTGGCAAAATACACGAGCCCCCAAGTCAGCTTGCGCGTTGTGTGGGGAACACAGCCATGAATCATCTCTCTCCAGCAACTTTGAAGTTGGTGCCAGATGAGGGCCAAATGAGCGGCAGCTGAAATAAATGGCTTGCTGGAGAAAATACAATAACATGCACAGCCAGCTATAATTGCTGGAGGCTGGCGAAAGATGCGAAGGGGTGTAACGATATATTATTGACAACGATAAACCATGGCTTTGTTAAAGGAACACCCCCTTCTCTCTCTCACACACACGGCTTACAAAATACATCAAATACCGCAAAACTGCTGTATTAAAAAATATTCCATATTTCTAAAGGAAACAGGATCGGTTCGCCCTAAAATACGAGCCACCTTCTGTAAAAGCTTTCTCGTCTGGTGCATGGCGTTGAGGAATCTCGCACGCATGCGCACTGATTGATGACGAAAGCCTCGGTTTATTCTTCTCAGTCACTGGAGCTCACGGTCGAATGAACTCTCTGCTAACGAGATGTGCGTACACACTACTTAAAACAACAGACATGCACAAAATGGAACTTAGTAAATGTTATATAAAAAAATAATTATAGTACAGAAGAATGTTACTGATTTCCTTTTCTAAATAATATTCTTTATCTTCCTGAACTGCATAATTATTTAAATTAGTAGGTAAAGATTTATGTGTACACCAACATTGTTGGCAGAAAGACAGCAATGTCTAAACTTCTGGCAGAAAATAATTGCATGAGAGCGTGTAGTGTGCAACATAAAAACTAAATACATAAGTATAAATAAAACAGTTTAGTTGGTATTCAACTACATGTGTAAAAACTTTGAATTTTAATGTAAATGTCGAGCTAAAACTCCAGTTTTTGTATTTACTTGTCTGTGTACTGCGACTGGGTTCGAACTTCAGGGTTGAACTTGTGACGAGTTAATTTCTTCACGAATAGAAGAGAATGTGGGAATGTGCGATGTGGCATCACGCGAAACATTTAACGTTTAAAATGAGCATAATGATGAAGGTTGAGACAGAGAAAAAATGTTTGGAACTCGCTAAGTGTAAACAACACCAAGCTACACCTGACGCTGTGAAGACTATCCGCTGAGAAAGTCTCGCACAGTTCTCGTTCGAGTTCGGTTGTCCCTCCAACCGCGAAAACGCACCGATTCAACTTTGGTTTTAGGGAATAAAGCATACCTGTATGGACGATCATGTAGTAATTTCGTCTTCGCAAGGCAAGTAAAAGGTTCGAAGTTGAAAATGACCAATATATGCATTTCTCTGCTAGGACCGAATGAAAAAAGATTTTACATGAATCTGTCTGGGGATAGCTTTTTAAAAGAAAAGTTTCGAATGAACTGTATTTGCATCTGTTCTACCCAAAGAAAAATCAAGGTAATTTAAAAGCGAACTGACGTGTTATAGGCATAATAGGTTTCTTCACTTTTATTGCAAAATTGCCTAAACCGAAAATAAGACAGGAAACAAGAAAAGTAAGGCAAATTACTCTGGGGCAGGGTTACACGAACACATAGTTTCAGAAAAATGAAAGAAGAACTAAACATCAATCATCTCTCTGTTTTTAAATAGATGTCTGCTGCTTACAAAACTCTTACGTGGTAAGTAGAGGTTTGATTGCTGCACAACAAGCAAATCACATGAAGCTGGGAGTCACGTGGTTTGTTTTCTTGTTGAAAGGGAATGTGTCCAACTTCGCTTGTTTGTTCAAGTCTGAATAACAGTCAGCTCTTGAATTTTGTGAAAACGTGCAGATGGTTATAGTATGATTAGTGAAAGTGAAACGTAAGTAGTGGCCATGTAACATAGCCTAGTGGCTTAAAAGGAAGGAACATAGCCTAGTAGGCGTGGATGTGATGACTTTAACGTCTTATGACCGGAATGGCGGAGGCCAACCCTCTCCTTCCACATCTTTACCTGTTAAAGGGAATTGGGGGAATTTTTTGAACAGGCCTCGAACCAAACTTCTGCTCCACAGTCCAGTGTCATCCACATGAGGCTACAGAATCCCCCGAACTTATTACACACCAGCTAAAAGTCCATGTTATACATGTGTTAGTGTATGAACACGAACTAGCTGTGAAGCTCAGTGCAACGGACTACGACAATTACAATGTATTATTATGTTGTGCTTATTTTACCTATTATATGCTCTACAGCAGTATTGTAATCGCCTGTGAGTGTGACATTCTTAAATTCCAATTAATGACTGAAATCCTGTTGATTTTTCTCCCCAGTGGCTCCAACGAATGATATACTGGATGACTGGACCTTGATTTTGGCATTTCATGGGCTGCAATATATCGCCATAAGCAGTGGTTAACCAGAGAAATAGTTCATCTGATAGACTTTCCCCTCGCTGGAGGAAACATTTGGTGCCAGAAAAACATTTTGCTAAGAGAAGACATCGCAAGCTTAGTGACGAGTAACATTCACGAGAGGAGAAAGATGAATTTTTACGCCAAACTTGTCCTACTGTGTGAGTATCTTCTTTATTGTAGTTAGCTAGCTTGGACACATGACTAACTGGCTGACTACCGAATCACTCAGTCACAGGAGTAACCAGTGTCCAGTCTTTACGATAATCAAATTAACAATAACTACTCATGCTTAGTTTATTTTCCTCCATGTTCATCCACAATTTTTCATCTAAATGTTGATCCATTCTTCATCGTCCAACTAAGAAAAGAAACTATTTTCATGGTTTATGATAAAGATGATAACGGTATCTAACGTTCCTCTTTATTTCTGCCCGGTAACAATAGAGAAATAGCAATTAAAAACACTTGCTGGCTTTCTAAAAGGAGAATATTTCTGTCAACAAAAACAATTGTTCTTTGTGCATGGAGAGATTGTCTCTTATCAGGGAATTTGCTTTCTGTGTCTGTAAAGGTGTTGCCAGTCATTGTTCATGCTGATGTCGATGGCCACGACCCACCCATGGCTCCATTGCCTTCCTTGACAAGACACAAGCGCAGCACCTTGACTAATTACTACATGGTAGGTGGCTCCAGCAACATTCCTGGTCCTTTGATGTCATGCGACTGGTGACGTGTGCAAAAGTAGGGTCCAATTCCTGGGTTTCTCTCTGCCCCGTGCCTCAAGGGCTACTTGCACATGATTCTTAACTTTTAAACCATTGTAATAAAATAAATTTAAATTTTTTTCTCAAAAATCACTCCTATGCCATTTAGATGGGAATATTTGATGGGAACAAAAAGCTTGGCTTCAGCAGTTTTATTTTCTTTTTAATTTTAATTTTTAAAATTGTACTGTGCACTGTGATTATCTAAATAGACCTAAAATTGTTTTAAATTAGAAATGCGTTGTGTAACTGGCCCAAACAATTAACATCAATATAATTGTTGCTATATTCATATAATTCCCCAATATTACACGATCTCAGAAAAGCAATCAGACTGACTATCTAAACAGGTTGAAGGTCTAAAGTTATTAAAAACTAGAAAAATGTTTTGCAGCTGGTTCCAGCACATTAATAATTAGACTGCAGTAACCTTCCCTGCAAAACATAATTATCTCAAAAGACAATCGCTAATACACGGTTGTCTCAGTAGATGACACCAGATCGGAGTTTTTATTTGCGCAACAATGGCGATGTAAGATGTTGCAACTATGAGCAACTAACTCAGGGGAGGCAATTAATTTTCCCAAGGGGCCGCATGAGAAGTTGGGATAGTTTTAGAGGGCCGGACTAATATAGTTAACTCAGTTTTACCAATACTGTATGTATAGTATATATACTGGCGGGCGGTCCAGCGGGCGGGCCGGTCAGAGACAGGAGGCGGGTCGGATGCGGCCCGCGGGCCGGCCCTTGCCCAGGTCTGAACTAACTGATCTGAGTTTTAACTCTATTCTTTGATGAACAGACACTGGGAGTCCAAGTAGATTCTTGTTTTGAAAATATAATATACAACACTGAGATTGGATAATGTTTTCTCGCCTTTTTTTTCCAGATTGCCTGTGCCGCAGACTCCCATAGGTCAGTAACCTTTTCTTTCCGTGATTGTTTTATAAGGAATAAATTGCTTAACTGTAAACATTACTATCTTATATTTTGTTCATAGTGACTTGAATCTGATTTGTTCCGGTGTTTTAAAAAAGATTTATTCACCAGGAATGTGGATTATGAGGTAGCACTGTGTAGAACAGGCTTCTGTGTGTTCCTGGTTGCCTATCTCACCTACATATCTCAGAGGAACAGTTGATCTCTTACTAGTTTGCTTCAAAGAAATTGTCGTAGATAAATCTTTCTTTGCTCATTTTTTTTCTCTCTCTCACTCTTGACCGCTTGTCCGAAGTCTTACCACCGCAAACTTAAATTCCTTTGCGCAAGGAACTAGAAAGATCTGATGTGTTTCAGGGGGTCCCCCTTGCCTGCTTGTCCCCCTGGAACGCGGCGTCTGTTCCCCTTCCACGGAGTCCCTCTTCAGCCTCGGACGCCTTGCCCACCCTGGGTAGACAACCAGGGATTTTGCCACATTGCAGACCGTCGCTTTTCCGGTGATCGGTGCGAGCCCTTCTACGGGCGGGACCTGTACTCCGAGTGGAGGAGAAATGCCTATGTCCTCCTGCCACCGGGCCCTCGGACCACGCCGCCTCCGTGTCTGCCTTACCCCTGAGCCTCCATGACTACAGCAACGTCCACTGCAGCTGCTACAGACCGGCTCTGCATCATCGTCTTCGTCATCCTCGTCGTCTTCTATCATCTATCATCAGTCTTCATCGCTATCGTTCAGTCGTCAACTCTGACAGCTTGGAAATACCTTGAGGATCTTGAAGACCAACTCTTGCCCTCTCTCTGCAACACTGCAGCGGTCCGAATAGTTTGTTATCAGTACAGCAAGGATGGTGTGTCCTGGTTTCATATACCATCTTGCATATACTGTTTTTGTTTGTTTCTTTGTTCTTTTTCATCTTTGTTTTCATTCAGCAATGGTTTACACCACCGACTGCTTGGTCGAGATAAATGGTCAGGACCTGGTGATTGGCAGATCTTCCCACTTTTGATCTTTCTTCCAGTACATTTCTTCTTTCATAAAGGAAGGGAAAGTGTAGAAAGAAAATGTAAAAAAAAAATGTTCATAAAATCAAAGAAATATTTGAAAAGTGTGATCGCGGGCTGACGAGAGTCTTCACAGTCCATGGTCACGATTGTTTGCGTTTGTGACTTGGAAAATGTTTTTCCATTTTCCGCGATGCCATTATTTTTGTCCATGTAGAACCTTTGATATGTATTTCGCCTTTTGCTTGTTAAGCTTTCTATGTATTTGCCAAAAATGTATTGTTCAAAATTGTGCATGATCGTTGCTTTGTCTTGGAGCCGAAGATATTTGTATATTTAATGATATTTGTGTACTTATTGAAGTTAAAAATGATTAAAGAAGACGGAAGACCATTAACAGTCATTGCAGCAAAGCGCCTTTGTTTGATATTATAACCAAATAAACTTCATAATCTGTTTGCTTCTTGAAAGTGGTTATTTATCAAAAGATGTTGTCAAGAGACTGGACACTGACAAAAATCGACTTCGTTGTTAATAAAGTCAAAGATTAAGCACAGCAAAGAGTATAAAAAGGCACGGCAAAGTTCATTGAGCTACTACATCTTTTTGTTAACCAAATACAATCACATAATATAGCGCCGAAAGAAAAGGAAAGACCTAAGCCAGTCAAACAGTTGTGTTGGGAGCAGGTAAGCAGCTGGACCAGGACTCTTTTTACCAAGCACCAGATAATTTCAGAAAACTTTCTCAGTCCCAAAACTAGAGACTAGTTTCCAAAGGAGGGGAACGTGTGTTTTGCCGGCGTCTGCTGTTGAAGTTAGAATGTTTGACTTCTGCATAGAACAACTGACAGACGACTGAAAAAAAAAACAACTAAAAACAACAACAAGAACAAGCAGATTATTAATAATGCGCGTTTTATTTTTCTCATGATTTTGTTCTCAGCGATTTACTGAAACTCGTGCTGTATAGTTGTACCCAGTTTTGCTGTTACTTAGCTTTGTTAAGAAATGGGATTTGTTTTTAATGATTCTTATTGGCTTTTATTAGTACTAGACATCTTTGGTTTTAGCATTACATGATTGTTAAAACATGGGTAGTGAGTTTGTTTCCTTTATAGCACTCCGGCTTAGATGGTTGAGAAAATCATCAGTCCAGACTTTTTTTTGTGAGTTGTGATTGGATTATTTTTCTTTCTGGGTGTAAAACAAATGTTCCTGTAGAGAAAGACAGGGTACTTGTCTTACCTATACACGTCTGTGGAATGGACGTCAGTGATATGGAGTGCATGTAAGCAGGCCCGTTCTTAGCCCCCGCGGGGCCCGAGGCAAAGGGCATGTGCGGGACCCTCACGCCACGATCACACGGTTTTAGTTGGGATCTAAAGTCACTTTTGTCCTCAGGGATATCTCGTCTTTTATCATTGACAGCACGCTGCATACACATTACAACATAAGCCTACGATTAATTTATTTGTAACGTTCGTCAATAGGTTACATATGCCTAGTTACCATATCAATCAAAAGCGCGGGGCCCCTTGAAGCGCGGGGCCCTAGGCAGATGCCTCGTCCGCCTGCCCCTAAGCACGGCCCTGCATGTAAGCTAATGACTTCCACCACGAAGATGATTTTCACGAAACTGGTTAGATGGCATGTGTTGTCAAAAACAACTGCACAGAATTGTTCAGTGCATTGTGACAGGCGTGTATCTCAAGAAAAAATGTACTTAAGCACATTTGGGGAAGTAGCATCTTACACAATCATAAGAAAAAAATTGTTTAACCCTCTAGCAGTGGCGTAGTTAGGGTATTGGCTGCGTGATACGGACTTACCAAAATAATAATTTAAAAATTTTGAAAGCAAATATTTTATTTTGTCATTAATAATGTTAACCTGTAAGTTATATTACAAGCACAGAATCATGAATGTTTTAACCTAGAGACTACAGACACACTTTACGAGTCTAGCGAAGCTATTAATCACTTTATCGAAATCAATCCTATTGACGAGGTCGTGCTCATTGTGGATCGCATATAGTTCATGATTAGCTTCAACTTGGAGAAGCTTCTTTCGCAGGTAGCAACGCTGACTCCAGTAGTTAGGAAAATGCAAAATCATGATGGAAATGTTTGGAACGGCATCACTTAAAACAGCAACTTTCTTCAATGCCTAAATCCCACTTCCTTTCTTGCCATTTGTGTGTAAAAAAAACAACAACAACAACAACAAAAAACAAACAAACAAACAAACAAAAAATTTTTTTAACACTTTGTTGCTCACCAACAAATACAATCGAATGGAGTCTGCTGCCCTCATCCTCGCGTTATCTCGTCTACTGGCGTTGCTGCGAGATAACCTAGACGCCGTTGCTACGTTACCTTCCCTCCCTCCAGGCCCACTCACCCATCCACCCTCTCCTGTAAAGACGTCATAATTACTGACGTCACAAAAATTGCTACGCAACAGCTGCGTCATTGTCGGCACAAGGAGTCAATCCTCCGACCTCTGTGTTTTCATGGAGTACTGAAATCAATCCAAACATTTCTTTCCTGCGAACACATCCTATCGACAAACAGCGTCCTGCGGCGCACGACGACCAGCTGCGAGTGGTCCCAGCCGACCAGATGATCCTTCTCCATCCCAGAGCTGGGGAGAGCAAGCCAACCCCTCCTCTCTGAGCTTCAGAGGCATTGTGGTCAGGTAGCCTGCCTCCGCCATGTCGAAGAATCGAAGTGAAATCTTCCAGTCTTCCAGACCTTCCAGAAGAGAAAACACCCAAGAACTGTCTTGCTCCATTCACGCACCCAGACGGCACGACACTACGGAGGAATCCGAGGAGGAGGTTCCTGTGCGCGATACTGGACTTGGTAAGCAGGCCAACCGCAGTGAAAGCGCTGGAGGGGCGCCATCCTTGTGTAGGGAATCCAACGCTTCCTTGGCGTCGCAAGGCGATACACAGAAGAAAACAAATAGTTTTGCCAATCGTGTTTCGGTAAACAACGTCTCTCTGGAAATAGGCATGAATGATCCTCAGGAAGGACGCAGTGAAAATAATCAGGTACATCATCATCATCATCATCATCATCATCATCATCATCAATCATCAATCATCAATCCTCATCATCATCATCATCATCATCTACCACCAAATGATGTGCGATCATCACAACTTTCTGGCCAACTCTCTCTCTCTCCATCTTTCTACCACATTTGCTTGCATTTCTCCCACGTCACCTCTGACCTCTGATTATGACCGTGCCCTTACAAGTTAAAAAAGAATTATTTAACAGTACATCATATTTTCTAGTTGCATTGCTAACACACAGTGTATAAATAAGTTGATCTCGAGAGTTTTAAAACGCTGTCATCTTCAAATACATTTGTGAGTAGTGTGCACAAACATTTCATAGATTCCAACTGACAAATACGCTATAAAGAGTTTTACCATATCACACCTGTTAAAAACTAATAGAGAGAAACAAAATAAGGGTTAGGTAGAGAAGGACAAGATTTAGCGGGCACTGTATTAATCAACTATATAAATGCGTTCTAGACTGACATTCTTTTTTGAATCTCTGGAAACACATTAAAAAAAAAACAATATGTTTTAAAAGATTGTTTAAGTGTTAAAAAGTTATATAAATTTCTATATAATAATGCTTTATATAATAATGTGTGTTTCCAAAGAAGAAAAACAAATTTAAAGATGGCAACTGATGCTGGGCGAAAGAATTACTCAGGATCGACTGACAGAACATCAAAAAAATCGCGTCTTCTGTCGACTGAGTTGTTCCCCTTTGTCTGCCAGAAACTCTCTTTTTCTCTAAATATTAACTAGCAATACTAATGAAATGCTGATAAATATTCAAGAATATAATAAATATTACTATTATTAAATGATACAAAGATATAATTCTAAAATTAAAAGCACAATCATGAATAATCAAAGGAATGCGTAGTACATGTCTCTCGCTAACTTTGTGAATAACGAACATGATCAGGGTACTGTAAAGAAAATATGAAGAAATTACCGGTTATGATGTTTATTCTGCCAGACAATACATGTAGAAGCTAGTTGCTCCACCCAATGGTGCTCGGCGAGCCCCTCGTTGTGCATCACACCCAACAACGTCGACAGCCTGCTCATCAGCGCCATCTTCTACAACCAGGAGGACGTCGTCTCCCTGTGCAAGGCCCAGCTCTACGAGTGTACATTGGAGAACGCCCTGTACTACAAGTAAGTTTTTGCTGCCACTGTCTTCATCGACCACATTACCTCAGCAGCACATTTTCACATCGTCACATGACCGCAGTGTCACATCTCCACATCTCCCACATCACACTTTAATTGTGTCTTCTGTCCAGGAGCACGTCTGTCTGCTAGACCCACATTACACTTTCAGTTGTGCTAGACCCACATTATACGTCATACCACAGGTATCCGGATGTCATAGTTATATGGCAGATAATATCTTCCTGAAAGGATTAATAAAGATGTCTTGTATTTGTTTTACATAGACCCACCCTGCACTTCCAGACTGCCTAAACTGACAGTACACTTTCTGTCTTCTTAGACCCACAAGACCTTTATTTTCTTCCTCATTGATGCACACCGCGTTTTCTGCTTGCGCCCAGGTACGTGGCGGAGAAGCATCACCTAATTGAGGTGCTTCCCTTCCTGCGCGACTTCATCCGCTCCAACTTCACCTCCATCATCAAGACGCACAGCTTCCTGACCATGGGCGTGGAGCAGCTCCAGTCTCTCCTCTCCGATGATTGCCTCAAGGTGATGGTAACAAACTAGATGATACGGTGTTGCATTAGCAAACTTTGTGTGTCGGCAAAACAGAGCTATTACTGACTGCGATGCTGACGGGATATCTTTTCAAAAATAAATAAATAACTTGGTGCTGAGCTTCCGTTTTAAGCTCAGATCTAATACGGTAACTGAGTTCTTTCAAGCGCAGCAGCAGCAGCAGCAGTAATAGTAGTAGAGAAGCTGCAACGTCATCTGACACCTATGTACGGGCAGGTGAACAGAGAGCTGGATGTGTTCTTCGCGGCGCACAGCTGGCTCAACCACCAAGATGAGCGCAAAAAGTACGCCGGTGACGTCATGGCGTGCGTGCGCTTCGAGCACATCTCTCCGAAGGACCTGATGCTGCATGTCGAGCCCAGCTGCAAGTTCTTCATGGAGCTCGAAGGTCTTGAAGTGCTGCTGCAAGTGTACAGGTGCGTGCGTATGTGCGCGATAGTTTATGCATGTGTGCGCGTATGCGTGTGTTGATGCTTAAACAGAGAAGCGTGTTCGAGAAGTTTCTTACGTGTTCTCTGTTTGAGGTGACCCACAAAACTAAGGTGACCAGACGTTTCGGGAGCGAAAGCGGGACACGTGCCCAAGATGGTGTCGTCACCGACAAAAAACGCCGAAAAAAAGGGGGGGGGGGCGTATCAGCGTACGGTATTCAGATTTTTAAAGACAACGGGGAGATTTGATGGACTTGCCAGAAAGCCAGAAAGCGGGACATTGGGCGTCCCGCCCGATATTCAGGCGGGACACGAGGTCAAAAGCGGGACTGTCCCGCCTAATGCGGGACGTCTGGTCACCTTACACAAAACCATCCAACCAAAACGTGTCTCGAGATCACATGTTGTTGTCTGACCGCTCACCATCTAACGCAGGCACTTACCCTCCCCCCTCCTCTCTCTCAGATACTGACGTCACGTACAGGTACACGGGACTCAACAGTCACCTTGTCGTAACCCTCCCTTCTTTATGATAGCCCTTCAAGATGCTTTACCGCAGTGACCTGTGGGTCATGCGCGGACCTTTATTCAGGCACTCCCGCTGTCGAGCAGGTATCACGCTTTACAAAGTTCCCAGTGTGAAATCACGGCCACGGACGTTCACAAGCTGCCTCCAGTCCGACGATATGTTCCTGCGACTTTCAAGCGGCCGCCAACGCCACAGGTCAAGGTCCGCCAGGTATGCAACTATGTCCATGCTAATCTGCTCTTTATTTATTTACTTATAATGCTTTTGTTGTTTTAATACAAGATTAGATTTTGTTTCGGTTGTGAGAATTTATTTAATAATTCTACTTTGTGTATTTCACGCAAGGCTTACTTGACTTCGAGCTACTTGAATTATTGTTTTGGAGGGTAGGGGGAGTTAATGATTTGGGTGGATGGAGTTATTTGGATCTTTGTTTTGTTTTGAAATTTACTAATAATTTTGCACTTAACAAATAATATTAACGCACGTATCGATCTTGAACAAGAAAAACTTATAGAAATTGTTCAGTCAGTTCGAAAGTTCAAGAGAGCGTGTCGAAATGACTGAATGATCTTAAATGTGCAGCGGATCAGCTCCGTGGAGCAGAACAAAGGTCAAGCGTGCCGCAGGCAGGTGGACTTCAATTTCAGAAGCGATGGACCGTTTCCAGAATTTTCGTCTTCTCAGATAATTTACCACTGTCACGGCAGTCGGAATGACAACCAGCAACAGAATCAGAATCATCCCATGGTCCAGCCCCCGTGCATAACTGAGCCCAGCGCTCCCAGGGTGTACCGCCACAGCACGGAGACTAGGGCCCACGTCAGGTCCTTCTCGGAGCCTGCGACACGGGGGTCAACGACGGACGCGCCAACGAAGGAAGAGTGGAAGTCGTCTGGCTCGATGAACTTGCCTCAAGCCAGCAACGAAAGTCCGAACACGTCGCAACGACATCACACCGCCAGGCAGACCGCGATTTACCACCATCAGCACCAACAAGGGAAGAACACACCACCTGAACGGTTTGACAGATACGTCGACCCTAAGCACGCCGCTAACCTCAGCTCTCAGTCACAGCAACAAGCAGAAGAGTTCAACAGTTTCAGTGACCATGGTAACATGGCGAAGACGGGCGGTGGTTCTAGCCCTAGAGGCTGGTCGGGCTTACACACCAAGCGGGACGATGATGGTCACTATGGCAGCAAACCTCGGCCAGACTTGAAAAGGCGACCACAGCAGATGGTCCGAGACGACAGGTAAGCAAACCACTAGGTTAGCTGCACGTTGGGTGGGAGCAAGCGGAAGCGGAGTGGGGGAAGGTAGTAGGCGAAAGAAGGAAAAACAGTCACTGATTGAGGTGAGCATTGAATCTATCAAACTCAAGATCTACAAGTCTAACTGGCTTTCCGAGTTATGTTATTATTATTGATGCTATTATTATTATTAAACCATGGTTGAAAATAAATTACGATATTGCTGTCGATCAGGGTGTCGTCCTCACATGAGCATTATTTCAGAGGCTACACTCAGCAGTCCTTGGGCCCGTGTACTGTCCTCCTCGCCATCGGAGGTTTGAACCCCTACAAGGTCGATACAAATGTCCCGACCCGTCTGGTGGAGAAGTACGACCCCAGGAACAACAACTGGCATCTGCTGACCAAACTACCGGATCCACGTCACCACCACGCATGCGCAGTGCTCGAAGGCTGCCTCTATCTGATCGGTCAGGGCCGCCATGTTGTTGTGTAACATAGACTTTTGCTGTACAAGTCTCGTATGTCTCGCATGTCCTCTCCTTTTGCTCTCTGGTTCGTCGTGTGTGGGTGTGAAAGAGAAGTGTATCGATGCATTCGCTCTCGTGTACGTTCGAGTGAGAGAAGTGTGTGGAGGGTTGTCTGTGTGTATATATATATGTGTGTGTGGGTGGAGTGATCGAGTTAACGTGAAAATCGTGTGGTGTTTTTTTTTTAAACGTGCTCTGTTCAGATGTACGTGTCGATAATACAAGCCTATTGTCTGAATTTCTTATTTATACCAGACATGTCTTCAATAACAGCTATCCACTTCTCTAAACGTTTAGAAGTCTGGTACGTACGATAACTCTGTTACACAAAGGGAAGTAACACAAAGCTATCCCAGACCAAAACTTATGAAAGCTGTAGTTTAAGCAAGCATTTCAGATTGTTTGTAATTAGAGTTTCTCCTGCAATGTCATCCACAGGGGGGTCCGTGGTCGACAGCCGCGACCTCTACAACATGTCCAACCCCACCAACAGCTGCTACCGCTATGATTTGTCGGGTAACTACTGGACGGCCATTGCCCCCATGAATTCATCGCGCATGTATCATGCACTGGCCGTCCTGAAGGGCGTTCTCTACGTCATTGGTGGTCAGACATACGACGACAAGTGAGCGATGCATGTCTCGGCTGTTACAATAAATAATAATAATAAAAAAATAATAAGTACGTCTATAATAATAAAAACTCCGTGACTCTAACAGTCTTACGTCTTGTCAAGAATAGTCATGTGACAGATTATAGCGGTCTTCGGGACTATTTTATGATACTTCCCACTCCCCCTATCAAGTCAGCCGTGCAGACCCTGTGTTTCAGTTCTCTTACTTCTGATAATGATTGTCCTTTTCCATCGCAGATTTCTTAGCACCGTGGAGTACTACAACCCCGACAGCGGTACCTGGGGTCACGTGGCCTCGCTCATAGACCCCACCATCGGCGTGGCGGCCATTGGCTTCAAGAACTACGTCTACGTCATCGGCGGCTTCCTGGAGATGGACGACGAGAGCATCGTGCTGGGCAGCGTAGAGTGTTTCGATCCCCAAAGGAACAGGCAAGTCTTCCAACTCTCGTGCCAATGGTAGTGTTGTTATAGCACCAAAAGCCTATAAATCCAAATATGCTGAGGTTGCTAGTTTATGTCTGACAGGAGAACAGCCACGAAAGAAAGCTGAGTTATCGAAAGGTTGTCGTCGACAGTTACAGTGATAACGTTGACTAACATCCCAGAGAGGTGATAGACCTTTCATAGTCGGGTAATGAGAGGTCACGTGCTCTGCTGCAGGTGGATATCCCGCCGCCCTCTGCCTTCGCCTCGGTGCCACTCCAGCGCGGTGGAGGTGGGGGGCCGGTTGTTTTTGCTCGGGGGGTCCACCCTCGTGTCCGAGGCGGATGCTGTGCAGTCCCTGGCGTCGGTGTTGCGTTACAACGACTTGGACGACGTCTGGGAAACATTCCAGAGAATGCAGAAGCCGCGCCACGACTTCGGCTGCACCACCGTGGGTGAGTGGGTGAGACTGTCTGGATGGAGAAGGCTGGCATGTGAACAGAGGCAGATAGCGAGCAGAGACTTGTGGCCTGAGACGGACACCCGACACCTACGTGTCAATACGAAAGGTTAAGACTGACAACCCTGTTGAGACCGACGGATGATTCGAGTTAGGCAGTGAGCCGAGACTGACGAGTGATAGACCTCACTTGCACGATCAAAATTAAAGCAACACTTAAGTTAATGGATGCTGATTCGTTGACTGAGGTCAAGTGATTTATCAAGTCCCACGGTCGAAGTTCGAGAGCTATCGAGATCAACCAAATCCATTTTACTTTGCTGTATCTGATACTGATACAATTCTAGCTTAGCTATCAATACACGATTTCACCTCTGTACATCTGCATTCCCAAACGTTTCCAGGGAACAGGATCTACATCCTTGGCGGCGTGTGTTCGCTATCCAAGATGGCGCTGCAGGACATCGAGTGCCTGGACGTAGCACGCAGCTCCTGGTTGCCAGGAGTCGAGCCTCTGTGCCTGCCCACCATCGGCCTCAGCTGTGTGACCATGCAGGACACCCCCATATGAGCAGGAATCAAGGCCGCTGATGCTGAAAACAACGTGTGACGTTCTTACCACCCCACGTACTCATATTCCGGCCTGTCTGCCTGCCACGTCCAATTTTTTTTTCCGCATTCCAAGCTGTCAAGACTGCAGTTGTTCATTCTCTTTATCATCACACATAGTTGAAAGGTGGTTATAAGGTACACTACGGCAAGCTCCCGAGTGGAGTGACGACTGGTGCCACTCTATCGGTGTGCTGTGGTGTAGTTTCCATTAACAGAACCCAGTGCACAAAAGTATCTTCCTTTGAGCGTTGCCCAGTCTTCTGCCGGTGATACCTTTTTTTCCTAGAAGTTTCTCCTCATGTCCTGTTCTCTTGGAAGACGGTGTCAAATAGTAAGGACACCTAAGTAGCTATGACATTGACAAAAAGATTCGATCCAACAGAAATATATTTGGTAGAAATAGAAGTCTGTATCACTCCGCAAAAAAAAAACTTTGGGGTATTTTTTATGATGACATGGGGATGATAATAATAACGCTAAGAACACAGATGACAATAATTACGCTGTCATGAAATGCGATGACAGAAACGTTCTTTAGGTATACCTAAAGGGCTCTGTGTCACTGACATACGTAACATGAATAATGAACGTAAAGCGTCTCTCACGAAGACCAACAAAAAAAATGTGAGTCCTTTCGACAAACAGTTTGTGATGCAGATGACATGACACACCTGCTTCAAAGCGTAAAAAGGCTAGATGACAGTGTGTAGCTTTTTTTGTAAACACTGCTAAAAATAAGCAACAAACGCTGTTTTTAAGGGAAATCTGTGTAACAAAGAAAGTAGCCAGCAGGAAAATAAGAAGATACAAGGGACATGAGAGAAAGGGAGACTAGCACATTTTCAAGATCTTTTAACTCTTAAATGACAATGCACTTCAGTCTGCTCTCATCCCATGGTGGATGCAAAGCATCGTAAAGCATCTCCCATATGTATATATTTTCAGTCTGAGTGTATGTGTGCGCTGACTTCACATATATGCTATGTGCAGTGAGATGTTTTGTTAAATTGACCCATGTTCAAGTACACAGTCACGGATGCCAGAAAAGATTACTTGTTATTACTTGTTGACCATCCTCCCTTTAATATCATTGTCCAGAAGCTGTCACAGTTATTACACTGGTTTATTGACTAAATTCTGTCCAGTTAGAGTAACAAATACTATACTACAAATGTTAAACTTTTACCCTGAATGTGTGTTGTATACTAATAAAGTCTGTTCTATGCCCCGCTGTCCTGTGGACTGCTAGTTCGTTACTGAGCAGTTGTGTAAGTGTGCCAGAGCCAGAGTTAATTTTATCTTAGCCTTTTCACACATGCACTCCACAACATTATATTCATTACAATGATCTGCACCACTAGGTCATCACAGACACCAAAAGTACTGCCTTCTGCTCCCGATATCAACTTTCTGAGTGCCCAGAAATGCAGGGGTTAAACAATCAAACATCCCCACAGTGAGCATAGTCAGGACCTGTGTTCAGATCTCATCTAGGTAAGGACCTAATCCACATCTTGGTTTGCAGGTCTGCTGTACATTTTATCCTACCAGTTGTTCTTGTCTATGAACAGCCTAAAAATTACCACTTGTTAAATCTATACAAAGGTGTCTAATTTCTTCCTGTCCCTTGATGCCAGTTTGGTACTGTCAATCTCAGAAAATTACCAAACTTTATGAGCAAACTAACAGTCCCAGATAATGATTAAACTGTCCAACTTATCATGAGGAACACTAAAGTACTTAGATGACAACATTCAACAAAAGAACACAGAAATAGTTCAACAATGCAGTAGTTTAACAGATTTTGTGTATTTCATATTTGATTCACAACAGATCATGACCATGACTGATCCTCGCTCTTCTCATGATTTGTGCAAACTATTCTAAGAAACTGTTACTGTTACCAGCTCTTACTTCATGACAAAACACTTATCAAGTACAGCATTCTGGCGCTGGGTTCTGCATTGCTAAGTGCTTCACAAAAGAATAATTCATATGCAGCCTTTTCTTTGTTGCTGTGTCTTTTTTTGAATGTTCATTTGGCAATCTTATAGTGATCATGCTAACTTTCTGGGTATAAAAAGATCACAATTCTTTACCTTTCTTGTACACAATTGTTTTATTAATTCCCTCAGCCCACCTGATCTGTGGCAATTAAAGACAGTAATATTGCATTTCATCAAAAAGTACTCGTACAAAAATTGAACACGCTGTTGAACTCTTCACAAAAGTAAGTTCCAAATTCACTCACAAATTATGAACAGAAACACACATGTACACACACTCACGGCATTTGACTAAATTCACTCCTCATGACAAAGTTCGATGAAATACTTTTAAACTTCTAATTTCCAAGAAGAATGTTAACACTTGAAAGATAAGGCCTTATTATTATAGTTCTGTAGAACGGGATAGAAGCATTTACCACACACCTTGTATCTGTACATGAACTTTCAAAACAAAATGTGATCTGGCTACATTATACCCTTCAATAAATTTTTCCCCAGCAACAAGAGAAGCAAATTATCACATTCTGCTTACAACTGTTTTCAACAAAAACTACAGGATAAATAACAACAAAAATGGCACATGAAAAAATAATTTCAGCAGTGATAGCTTTTAAACACCATAGGCTTCAATGTGAACAGTGAACTGCAAACATGGACAGGAAGTCTCACCTTTATCATTTACATCTTACTCCTGGGTGAGCAGGGTGAACCTCCCAGTTACAGGACTAGCTGAAGCTCAGGCCAATATCTTGGTTCCAAAATCAAATGCACAGGCTAACACAAATGTTGCCTTTCTTCTT
This sequence comes from Pomacea canaliculata, assembly GCF_003073045.1. NCBI lineage: Eukaryota > Metazoa > Mollusca > Gastropoda > Architaenioglossa > Ampullariidae > Pomacea > Pomacea canaliculata. The sequence goes on along the minus strand of NC_037598.1, from coordinate 11,228,931 downwards.
TTAAGTGGTAACTAAGGTGACATCTACAGAAAGCTAGTATGGAAATATCTTTAAAAAATGAACTAACATTTTATAACCAAGAAGTGATGAGGTAAGTTCCGAAGTTATGAGAATGCACTATATTCAACTCTTCAAGAGGTGAGCATCACCAACAGACAACCTCAGTGATCAAATCAATTCCTTCTAATGGCATCCCTTTCCTTTGAACCAGCCACCAAGATAAAGCTTATACCAAGGATTCCTACAAAGGAAAACACCAAAAGAATCTAGTCAACAGTACATGGCTTGTATTCTATGGCACCCTACAAAATATAGAAAATATTAAAAGTTCTTGCAATCCAGCTATTAAATAGTAATTTAATGTGGCACATGCCAGCCACATTTCCAGCTGATTTTGTATTGCAGGATACAAAGCGTTATTGCGACAGGATCAAATCAGTCATGTGTACTACAAAGGTTTAGTGGCAAGATTTGTGTTGACACTCCTGTGCCACTGCTTAAAATAAAGAGTGGGGAGAAACAAATAAAGAATAGCAACTTCTACTAACCATCATTTCAGAAACACCTGCACACGAACACATATATGTACAAAACTCTCTATTTCACACACACACATACACACTATTTCTTACAGGAATGGATACAAAACAATTCTAACAAGACTGCAGAAGGAAAGATACCATGCATTCCAATCCCAGCTGAACACGTACCTCTGTCAGGCTTGGATGGGCTTAGCACAGGAGTCACCTCAAGCAGTTTAAAGATAAGACCCATCAAACACTAAGGTCCAGTAAGACTGTCTGTGGCCTTTGAGAGGGTCTACCATTTTCAAGAGCGTCCATAAAGCTATTTCCACAGCCAGTAGCAAGGTCACAACATAATACACTGACACAGCAGAACGTTTTGTCATTTCAGACTCTTTCAATTATCCATCTCAGTAAAATGTGTCACATCGTCATCCACACAATGACTTTGCACAACGTCAGACATCTAGTAGACCATCCGCACCATTTACATTTTTAATGTGACAAGTTGCCAAAAACTAAATTTACATTTTATTTTTGTATTATCAAAGTGACTATTCAGAGACAGAAACATATCTCTCACCCTACCTCCAATTCCCCAGCTGGCCTTTTTCTGGCCTTTTTCATTCTGTTAGTAATATGTAATGGTTACAGAGACCCAATAAAATTCTTCATACAGTTTTACCCTGCTGGAAGACAATTCATGATCACTTGTTTTCATTAATTTTGGATAATATTCCTTCATTTCTGAAACTTTTGTAGTCAATGCTTTAAGACTTCATAATGGAAAGTGATTATACCTACATTTTAATCACACAGTTTCATACCATTAGAACATCAAATATATTCTTTTAGCTGGGTTATCCTTCTTTTCACAGAGTTCATTTCATAAATGAAATCTTCAAAAATATTCTGCATGTTTAAAAATTAAAAAATCAGACATGCATTGAAGGAGGCATGCACAAAATGGTGACACAACTACTTCTGAGTTAATTCAGTGAAAAATGAAGGCTTGTTCTGCTAAAGAAAAGTGGCCTGGAGGAACTCGCACTTCGGATACAGTGTTCTCGCCAATTCTTTTATCAGGACCAAGGACTCACGTACTGTGTAATCTGTCCGGTGTACAAACCCAATCATGTTTTCCACACTCTCTTTGAATGGTCCATACATTCTGTTGGTCCGCAGGGAAGTCAGAGCAACACGAGACTGCTTGGCCATTGGCAGCTCACTCAGGGGATCAGTGGGCTTCACGCGAACTGTTGTCTCACTCAACAGCTGACTTGAAAGAAAAGCTGCCAAAACTCGTACAGCAAGGCGAAATCTGCACAGAAGCAACAAAAAAAAAGACAACAGTAGAAAATTCATTATAAAAATATACATAATAATTACTCATAATAAAAGCATGTGTTAAGGAATTGAAAATCCTGACTTGTGAAAAAAAAACATGTAACAGAAACTACATTTTTTTCATTAATGTGTGTTGATAATGACTATGCACCAATTAATGACAGTGGAGTAAAGAATGTTGAAGAATAAAAAAATTGGATATGACAGTGAAGTAGAGAATGTCGGACAAAAGATGAATGGTTCCTTCTATGCCACCATTCACAAAACCATGGGCACAATTTTGTCCATTACATGAAAACAACTTACTGTAAAGAAAACAGAGAGCGTTTCCCCAGGCCAAGGACACCAAAAAATCCTGATGACGCACGATCTTCTCCCATCTGATGAAAAATGCGGATCAACCGCTGCACGGCATTTACGCAGCGCAACAAAGATGGAGCAAAGTCCAGCTGCCTAAGCCAGATTTGTAAAAATTCATTCCACCAAAGGAAAAGCTTGGCTTCATTGTTGGCACTGTCCACACAAAGCAAAAAAGCAACATGATGGGTCTAAATAGGTGGTCTAAATGGGTGAGCGTGTTATGATGTATGTACAAAAATACAAATATCTCCACTGAACAAAACAAATTTACAGTTTATTCTCCATGCATTAATCTTTTCCATATGATCAAACCTGAATTCCAGGGCTTTTTGATCATGTTACACTATTTAGGCAACTTATGTAAATGGGTCTTCAACTTAAAAACCTCCGACGAGCCCTTAATGTACAAAATTTAATGTACATGAAATGGACCATGTTAACACTGCCATTAAATGGCATTTAAAAATAAAAGTATAGTGCCCTCCACAAAGGACAAGAAAATCTACATCTGTCTCTGCTTCATACTTTTATGTAAAAAAAAAAAATCAAAACTAGCAGAATTAAGCTAATTCCACATTACCTGGGAGTAACCTGGGAAGTCCAAAGAATAATGTCTTCCATGAGCTGGAGCTCATCTTCAAGATTCCGGCACAGAGGGCGTCTGTGCAGCAACACAGTGTACAGCAGCAAGTAAGCACCATTCTTCACCGCCTCTTTAAGGTACTCAGTGGTGTTCAGTTCTGGGACTTGGAAGACAGACAGAATGTGACCCCAGCCCATAGTGTTCTCTGCACGGTTAGGTGTCTCCTCGCCATTGCCTGTTAAAGTTACACAGGCATTAAAATAACACCAATGGCTTCAAATTCATCCACCAGTTTAAGTGTGCTAGGAGTTTTCAAAGTATTGTTGAGTGACAGCACTACACAGTTAAAAAAAAAAACTAATACATTTGTAGCTTGCTCTTGGCATATTTTAACTGACTGACAACACAGTCATGAATACAAATGCCTCTAATCAAGACATAACACTTGCGCCATGGGGGTTGGGAAAGGTCGTGATGAGACCATGGGAAAAGTGGGTGGATTGTTCTGGAACATTCGACAAAGATAGAATAAGTAGTGTAGCTTTAGGGTTGAAGAAGACTTTTTGATTTTGGAAGTGACAGTGGAGAGACGTCAAGCCAGCCGCTGAGTGAAACTCTGAATAAAATCTACAGCTATTTAGCAATTCCATCTTTCTTGTGTTCTTGTACGATTAGCCAACCCCTACGTAGCCATCAGGGACTGTTGTGTTGGCTACATGTAGACTGTCTGTTGTGCTGTGTCAGTTACCAAGTTTACTAAGAATTATTCAATAAGTTCCGGAGAATATATATGTAACTGTTAAATGTAACACTTTTATCTATATATTAAATCATTATGCATGGTGTCCGGTCACTTAATCCCCAGACACTTCATCCCCGACACTTAATCCCCTAGACTTTTAATCCCCAGACACTTCATCCCCGACACTTCATCCCCGACACTTAATCCCCTGGCACTTAATCCTTTATAAAGCATTATGTAATGCTTCTGTCAAAGCATTGAATTAGAATACGTCATCCCCACACATTTACTCCTGGCAACATTGTAGAGAGATATGAGTCAATGGATCGTCTTCTGTACCTCCGATCATTAGCTTACCTTTTATATTGATTAACAGCAATTACCTCGCGAACACTCAAGAACAATTTTCATATCATATTGTTTAAGAACATTAAATTTACTAACTTATATGAACTTTAACTAATGTTGTAGATGTTCAAATGACGTTGAAGTTAATAGCATGATTTGAATTTGAATTATTTGAATTTCAATTAAATTTTTCGCTGACTTCATAATTTTTATAGTTAAGGATTTAGTTTAGGGATTAAGTGTCTGGGGATGAAGTGCTTAGGGATTAAAAGTCTAGGGGATTAAGTGTCGGGGATTAAGTGTCGGGGATGAAGTGTCTGGGGATTAAGTGACTGGGAACCATTATGCATGTATCAATCATTAATATAGAAGAATTTCTTGTTTTATTTCGTGACTGTAATCTAGTTTTGACCCAAACTTCCATCAATTTTATTGAAAATTCACTGCAGCTGGTTTATACAGATTATAAGAAAACTATTTACTGTGAATTTGAGCAAGCTTATAGTATAGAAAAATCTCCTTCTGAAAAACTTAAATTACACTTGTGTCAGTGTAAATAAGATATTCCATTTTTCAGGTTCTTATTCAAATGGCACAAATACACAGAACGCTATGTTGGCAAAAGGCAAAATCTGCAGCACAGAATAAACTAATGCTAAGATGGAAATGATGGCCAGTAACACAAACTTTATCATCATGACTCACAGGCTATGAAGTAAACCTGGATGCAGGTCTCGGTAATGACTGCCATCTGTGACAGCGATGCCAGGCAGCGAGATGCTGCTTTGATGCATGGTGTCAGGAGGATGCTATGAGGAGAGGAGTGTAGCCACTGGCACAATGTCTGCAGCAGCAGATTCTGGGAGGTCCCCTCAGGGTTGCTGTTGTTAAGCAGCCCTAGTATCTCCTTCATCAGGTCCAGCGATTCCTCCTCCTGGCATCTTACATCTGCCACTGTCATCAAGCAACATTGTTTATTAGTCAAACAAATGACATATATTCGGACTCACCTGACACATAGAGCTCCAACAAGTATGTTAATAAATAAGTAAAAATAATTTCAGGTTGACACCTGACATTTTGTAAAACAGTCATTTAAGGAACTTATTTGTGTAGTGATAGCATATTAGGATTAAGTCAGTATATTTATAGTTTGGTTTCATTTAGTACCACAATGAACATTTACTCTTCTATGCATTCATCTTATGCACTGAAAGGCCTCTCATATATCTACTACTGCCTTATCTCCACGTCTTACTGATTCTAAGAAAGGAGACAATATATTTTACATCCTTTGATTGTTAGCAGAATCAAAAGAACATTCACAGGAAAAAAATTGTCTTTTAAGTTTTAATCTCTATGGATGTCCTTCGCTGTGCTCAAAAATTCAGTCAAAAGTTTCAAGCTGCCCACCTGCTGATTCCACTGACTCAATTTCGGAAAGGAGATTAACCATCACAGTTTGCAAAGCTTCCATATCAGTGTCTGCCAGGTAGGTCACTTGACACAGCTGCTGTGCGACACAGTGGATGTATGTAGTACGTTTGGTTGCCATCTCTGCTGTCCACGCTTGACTGGCTTCTATGGTGAATTCGGCTGCAATCTTCATCAGCCTGTGAAAGTGGTCACCAGAACATGTAACAGGGTAGCCATCATGCACACAGGGGCAGACACAATGGCAAGGACCATTCATTTATTTTATCCACATTTACAATTTTGTAATATATTTCAATACAATGTTTGAGACCAATTGACCCCATGGACATCTATGTTAATATTTGGCACTGCTCATTCGTGTAATGCTAAAAAAGAGATGGTCAGTCTACCAGCTACAAGTATAGCTCAAAATCTTACAATCTATGTCTGTAAAATGGCACATAGTTGTCATTCTCAAGATTATAAATCTAAAGCAGTTTCATGCTAGACAGACAGCCATCATGAAAGCTGCAGCTTACATCTGTGTAATGCGAGCAAAAACTTCAAAGAAATACACATAGAATCGGAAAGTAATAATACATGTGTAAGATCTTTAGGCAAAGAGACCATGTAAGTGAACTAGCACCTTGACAAAGAGCAACAGAAAGCGAGAAAATCCTGGTGCCTTCCATGCTGGAAGTACCCTCAAGATGCAGGCTTACACAGATGGATACCATCCAAAATGGAGAAGCTGGGGTAAACATCCAGCACCCTGACAGACACAGGCAAGTGGTAGCCATACCAACACGATCTCACCGTACCAACTACAGAGCTGGAGTTGAAGTTCTGATCTGTGCAGTGAACAGTGTCAGCAGCAGAGCAAGCTCACACTTGCAGGTGATGTTCCTAACAGATGCTATCTAAGCTGACAGCAGCACTAAAAAACATTAATCACCTATTTAAAAAAAAGGGGTTATGCTGTGGATTCCCTCACACTGTGGTACTGAGGGCAATGAATACCTGACAGAATGGGGCTGAAGTCAGGCAGAATGGAAGCAAAGTCAGCCTAATAGAGATGATGACAATCATCAAGGTTCTGGACAGACCACCCAGCCACCAGACAGCTACCATCATCTGTCCTGATTAGATCGTGATAATTTTTTTGCGTCAGGACAGGGCACAATAGACTTAATCACCACCACAGCCACAACCAGTGTCATCCAGCATGAGGGGATAGAGAGAAACCACAAGGCATATTCTACAGAAGTGTGCAAACTCTTCCAGGAACTGAGGGTGGTAATCTTCTTGTCGCCAATGCCTTTCAATATCAAGCTGCATGGATCTGTGGATGCCCTACAGATGATTTCCAGATTCATCTCGAGAGCTGCCTTCCAAGTGTAACCAAGGCAAACAATGACAACAACAAGAAGCAGCATGTGCTACACTTTCTAATAATGTTTTTTAACTATCTTATATTACTGCACTTTTCTGTTTAAAAACTACTGTAAAAATCTCTCTGTTTCTAATAGCTTTAAACATATGCAATAATGAGAAAAGTAGAAAAAAACAAATATTAACCCAGACACAACCACCATAACACAGTCTAACATAGCTCACCTTTGAGGTCATTAATAATTAGTACTTGCTTCATAAATTAAAAAGCCCATTTCATCTTCCTGCTTGATCCAGTTATATTACCTTACCATCCCACCTTAACACTCACCTAAAACCAACTGCTGGCAAAGTTGACCGCTGTGCCAATACCCACTGTGGCTGACAGACATTCAGGAACCAGCAGGAGACGAGATGGTATGACTCAACTGTCAGGCCCGTCCAGTCAAAGGATTCAGAGGAAGTAAGGAGCTGAACTACTCCAGGCAGCTGATGTAAAGTTCACAGTTCATGTGGACCACAGAATTACATGTCAGCAGTTGCCAGATGAATTCTTTGCTTATTGGCCACATGATAAGGACATAACTAAGCATGCTGATTTATAAATCTGTTATGTAAAATGCTAAAATGTATGGTGTGAAATGTCTTCAGTGTTACAACTTTTTTAAACATATACCCTTCAAAAGCGCACATTTTTTTTCTCTCTCTCTCACACACACTTGTATTTCCTGGAAAACAGGACGCACTTGTAATGTATACATGCAACCGACCTGGCAACAGCCCCCAGTTCATTTAAGTTAAGATCACTAAAATCTTAGCAAAAATCACTAATTTTTCTTTGCATAAAACAGTACACAGGCAGAGTCCCCAGTCTGGGTGATTCACTGCTTCCCTCCTACAAAATCTAATTTTTGTTAGATTATCAGAATGTAAATGTTTGCACAATTATCTACTCCCTTCAGTCACAAGTGTGAGCTTGTACGGAATAAAGAAGTCTGAAGTCTCTCTCTCTGTCCAATGCAATGTTACAACATCCTATATTTGTAAGATAGGGCTGGCAGATCCAAATGGACCACTTAGAATGTTACTGTGTAGTAATGGCTTTGGATATAAGTGGGAAATGCAGACAGCTGGCAATTTTATAGCCATGCACTACATTCTACACATAAATTTTAGATGTTATATTTTCTTGCCAGAAAAAGTGATATCTAGATATGCACAAGCCTTTACCTGTTGGATAGCACTGTCACCATAACACTGGATAAGAAGCAACAAGAGAGAGGCTTGTATTTCACGGGATTTCTCAGGATCATGATAAGACTTGAAATACGCAAACAGTTGTGGCCAGTTTACTTTTGGTAACACATGACCAAGCAGCTGGAAGCAGTCTGGGGCACATCTCTCCTTCAGCTGTCAGAGAAAATACATGGTCAGTGAAGTGGAAAAACGGGAAAAAAAGGGGTTCACCTCTTCTTCAGCTAGCGAAAATGATGAAGAACTATTATTTTCAAGCATAAATCAGAGTAAGATCATGTTTGAAAACATCACAGGTTTTTTTTTTTTCTTATGTTGAGAAGTTTGTCAAATCTCATGGTTTCCTACGGGGTTTTTTTTTTTAATGAAAAATCTTACGAATTTAAGGAAAGTAACAAGTAATTTTCCAAAACCTGTTTTGAAAAGCTAACTAAGGCAAACAACATGCAGCTTAGAAACAAAGATGATGATAATATATCACTTGGCTGATCAAAGCCTATAATTTAGCAGATAAAGCCAACAAATTACCTCTGCCATTATCTTAAGCAACTGTGGGTCAGGTTTCATCTGTTCCCATGGCAACTGTGAGAAAACACCTATGAAGACCTGGCTGATATACGGTTGCGTAGTTGGCTGAGACAGTTCAGTCATGTAGTACATAAGCAAGAGGGACAGCACAGTGCTGCTGACTTCCGGGACTGCATCTGTCAAGTAAGCTTCACTTAGACTCATCTCATGCTCTCAGATAGAACCCTATCCATCTAAAAATATTTTCATCAATCACATTACTTGAATGGTAATCCTGGATCAATTTAAATATACTGACGTTGTCTGGATCATATGGCCAATATCTTCCAACTATCTTCACCATCATCAGCATAAAAATAGCTGACATTTCACATTCCTCCTTGAATGGCAACCCTATGCCTATTTAAATATATCAATACTCTTTGGATCACAGGGTCCATTTCAACACACAAGCAAATGGATGGATTGGCCTTATTATTCACTAAACGAAATTGCGAATGGATTGGATCTTTTAAAAACTGATTAGATATACTGACCAACTAATTTCTTTTTCAACTTTTCTATTCTGGCTTTCTTCGTTCGCATTGGAGATTCTTTGATTGGTAATATCGAGTCACTGGGAAATCACTCTAGCGATGACCATCTTTTGCTTTGTAGTATGACATCACAGGTTAATGTTCTTCTGATGTCACTAATCATTATTCTTCACGCACATCTACATGTATATTGTATGTTTTCATGTATTAGCTATTTGGGTGGGGTATTCCTATTTGCTTGCAAGCATGTGTTTTATCTTTGCTTTGCTAGGGGGGATTTACACCCAGATGAAAGGATCAGGACAAGCTTGTAGCTCACCTTCCATCTTTGCATGTACGGAAAGTACAGAAGACTTAAACTCCTCCACAATAATCACAGACGTGGTGCTGTCAGATTCAGTCCAGGGCTGCATCACTGGAGCTGAACTGCTAGCATTTGCAGCAGGATTAGGCAAGGGTTCTATCCATGCACGCCACAGCTCACACTGCTTTACCCATATCCACTCTAAGGCTGAGAAGAAATAGCAAAAAATCACAACGCATTTTTTTTAAAAAAAAGAAAAAATGCTAATACAACTGCAAAACTATTTTTAAATGAGAATGCAATATTCCTTGTAACTTATTATTAAGTCTCAAAATCTGAGCAAAAACTATTCACTCTCCATTCATAAAATGCAGGCCTTTAAACATTGTACTTCTAACATGAGTTTTGTAAAGAGGTCATAACCTCATTTCTTGTGAGATTACAACAGTAGGTTCCTAGATAGGGTGAACTCTCTTTAGTGAAGGCTTGAAGCTCTTGAACTGACTACAGCTTTTCATGACATCATTTGATATGTGTGATATTCTTGAAAGAAAAAAAATTACAACACATTTTTGTAACAAACTAGTGAAACTGCCATGGTCTTATAACCTGCCAACAACTCTGTTTGATGTTTGCCTTTAAACTACAGGTATAAGTACACCATCTTTTATCAGCATGGTAATAAAGGTATACTAACCAAAAAAGAAGAAAGAGTATAATAACTGAAAAAAGGATGAAAATTCATAATGCAAATTAGACTAAGTATAAGCTATGAGACATCAAACCAGCAGGACTCTTGGTTTGAACATCACTTCTCTAACCACTCAGCTGTCTGCTTTAACCATCTCGTTTATAATCTACCAGCAGACAAAGACGTGGATAGACAGTAATGTACCCTGAATGTCGCCTCACCTCGATAAGGGCCCAAGTCTTGCAGATTCACCATCACTTTAGTAGCAAAGCTTCTAGACAGGAGACCCATCAGCAAGGACAGATAAGGAACATAGCGACTCCAGCTAGGGTACAAACCAAAGTTCTGCACCTGAGGGTTTTTCGTGCGTTGATGCATGAAATAGGCTCCCAGCAATTTTTGCAAGTCTTGCAACTGTTTATAAACAAGAAAACATGGTTATGGTCCCAGTATTTTTTTTTTTTGGGGGGGGGGCAATTTCACAAGAATGATGAAACCCTAACTACTTCATGTGCATTCACATTTCAAGAAAAGTGAAAAGAGGATAGATTGTACATAAGGAAAAAAAAGTAAAGAGCTCCATAGTCTGGAGGCTACAAGGGAAGAGAATGTAATTGGTTCACCATGTTTAGGGCATGACACCTTTGAAGGTGTGCTCTCCTTCTACCATCTTCACTTTCCCTGATAAACCAGTTGGGTATTTCTGATGAAATGATGCTGGATTGGAAGAAGAAAATTTTCCAGCCACAGCCCCAAAACAGGCCTTCAACCTTCTTGTCTACTCTTGAGCACATCACTTGGCTGTGGAGGCTACTACGATGAAGACACTATCACTGATGCTGGTACAAAGTTCCTACGATTACTATCATCACCGCTACAACCATAGCTACCACTACTGCTGCTCTTATCGCTAATTAAGGGAGGGAAAAAAATGAATGCAGAGAAAAATAAAAGATCGTCAACATAAAATCTTTCCTACCAGCTGGATTGAGAGAGGAATGTTGCTGCACTGTTCCACTTGCTCCTTGCTGAAGGGCTGTAGTATGGGCCGCACCTCAGGACCAGAGTGGGGATTACAGCATTCCATGAGGAACATTTCCCAGCAGCTTGTGTGCAACGCCTCATTACTGGAGCCTGCACCACCATATTACTGTCAGCATATTTTTCTACAGTTCTATTTTCATAACTCTTTTCGAAGTGGTCTGGAGTTGATTTTCTGTGTTATCTAATATCCATATTTTACTGCTTTAAGTTTATTTAGATAAAGCTGTGTTACCATGAGCAGTGAGCATACAATTGGTCCTCAGTATTTGCAAGGTTAGAGGTGCAAAGCCCCACAAATGTAAAATTTTTAAATCTGCAAGTAGGCTCTCTCTCTCCAAACCTTAATCTTGATACCTTAAGCCATATTTTACAGAAAAAATTTAGTACGTATTAAAACATTAATAATATACATTTGTATTTTATGCATTTATGACACTCAATTTTATTTCATTTTCTTTACATTTTCTGTCATCTGCAATATTGTGCAGCAGTCTGCAGCAACTCAATTAAATTCTTATTTGGTTATTGATGGTAAACCCACAAATAACTAAACCTCTGAATTCAGAGGACCAACTATGCTTCTATACTTATCCATCCAGCCATGACCACAATTACCATCACTTAGTCATACCTTCAAGCAGCAAGAGCAAAATGGACGAAAGACTGTCTGAAAACTGCTGTCTGAGAACACACCTTAGGTGCCCAACGTAAACCTGAAACCATGAAGCTGATTGCTAAATGTGGGCTTTGCATGTGTTTATTGACACTTTCAAATCAACTTCAAACCACGTGTTCTAGCTACTAAATAACCAGGTAACTTTGTTTCACAATAAGTCAACGACAACTACTTGAAGCCCTTACATCAAAAACTAGCTTGTTATCTGTACTTGGTTCTGCCCCACAGGACATCAAGGCTGATCCCAAGACTTCCAGAAACCGTTTTTTGTCTGCAGCACTGGGGCGGTGCCCTTCAAGCCATGCCCATACATCAAACTGAAACCATCATTACCATAAGACATCAAATTCAAAGGAGAAAATTCACAGATTTGAGAAGACAGACCTCTGAAGGAAGCTTGTATCCAAACTAACTTATTTCAGATTCTGAAACCTTAGAAATGAATGGGGTCATATTTAGAGTTACAAGCTTTATTACCAGTTCTAACCATTTTGCGTTCTTTGAACAGAATCTTTGCAAAATGAATGAGGATGGCACCTTCACAAAATGTAGGACACACGTTGAAAGAGGAACACAAAAGAATCATGCTAATAAAGGTTATAAAACTTCAATAAACATACTAACCCTTATGAGGTGTAGGAGAATGATAATGGGAGGGGGCACCAATAGGAATAATTTCATAGAGGAACAATCATAACCTCATAGATATTGTGGTGATGGTTTTGGTGGATTGTGGTGATGATGTTCATGAACAGTGGTGATAACAGTGATGATAAGAGTGAGCAAAACAACAAAAGACAGGGTTAGCATCAATAACACAGACACTACAGACAAGACATCTTCACCTTCGTTAAAAGAGTGAAGACAAGATGGAGATCCTGTTGTTGCAGCACAGTGATCAGCTGTTCATACATCTGCACAAAATTCTCTGGTGCATTGTTGGGCACAAAATGAGGGGACACTATTCCTGCAAGATTAGTGTTGTCCAAGCAGAACTGAAGAATAAGGGGAGTCTGTTGTGGTACCCGGGACACGAATTCCTGCAAGAAAGCATGACATTATGGGAAACAATTTTACATTTATACACTTAAGCATTTAAATGGACAAAGGATGGATTTTAGACCCTTGACTTCACTGATAAAAGTAAATATACTTGACACTGTTTGGTGGAGAAAGAAACTGTTTACTAATCTATTCATACATTCTCTATCCCTTTTTTAAAAACACTATGCATTTTAAATAAAAAATATAACTGCTGAAACTCTGAGGTAACACAAGTTTTAAAATTGTTTTCCTGACCAGTGGATCATGAAAACTAATCAGAATTCAACCTGGTGTCACCAGTATTTACCTGGCCTAAGATCTCTACACAGGAACAAAAGAACTGCTTGGTTGGCAAATAGAAGTTTGTCTCCTCCGTAACCTGTATTGCCAAGTGAAAGAAAAGAGTGCAGGCCACATCTCTGAGCATCTCCAGCTCTCGCTCATCTGCAGTTTTCTGTGACATCTTGATCAGCAACCTAGGCAGAAAGAATTGTAAACTAGGTGTGTAGATACTGTGTATGTGTGTATATATAATGAATCTCTCAAAAGACAGATTTTGGCCAAAGACATGACCTCCTAATGCAATAGACCAAGAAAGTATAGGCTAGTTACACAGACCGTACAGGTACTTGCGTTAAGGTCAGCAAACTCTTTAATGCATCATCTACATCATCATAGTTGCTCTTGATTAATGAGTGGTCCATTGCAACCAACTCTTCTACTCTTCCTTGGGTTTTTTTTTGGTAATTCTCATTTGGGAACTGGAAGACAGTCTAATCCCAATCGAATACTATATTTCTTTTGCCTGCCTCAGCTATGAGAAATCCTAAAAATTAAATGTCAGATAATTTACGTGATGGCGTTTTCGACATGGACAGCTGCACTGCAGATGTTCTGAGGAGGAGGAAGCACAGCTTCAATAATCAGCTGATTGTACTCTGCTCTGTTTTCATCTATTTTGCGTTGGACAATGGTGTTTTGTTCCCGTTCTTCTACCTGCAATGGCCAATTGCATATTATTTATATATGCAGTTACTTTACGTCAAGTTAAGAAGCAATATGTAATACACATAAACATCCATATGCACACATATATGCTATAGAGCAAACAAAAGTAATTAAAATAATAACAATACAACTACGAACAACAAAAACACACACCCACACACAACCTACCCGGACTGGAATAACAGCAGGACCAGAGCATCTGTGAAGGGGGTTCACACGACTTCTACATTCTGCTGACACTTGTATCAGCTTCATAATATTGGAGTACTGCTCTGGAAGGAGGTCTAAATACACACCATCAATGGCACACTGTTGTGCTGCTCGTGTTGAGAAAAATCTGTGTTCCATGAGACAGAGAGAGAGAGCACATTAATTCTATAATGTCGTATGGTTTTGAATCCATTCATCTACTCGTCTTTATTAACTACATTTAAAACATATTTCTTTTTGGTTGGCAACATAACACTAAGGGAATTAATAGTCTCTACTAACAGATTAAATAGATTCTGGCAATAAACCTAAGCCTACTATTAATCATACTACTACTAATAATAATCACAAGGTTCAAGAAACTTAAAACGTCTGCACAGCTCAGCTTGAAAGAGGCTAAGGAGTTGCTCTCTGCAGACAACCAGCAGTTTACGTCTGATATGCGAAATAACGATATACTTGGTAAACTCCGTTAGAATGCTGAGGTCAGCATCTAGAAGACGCACTGCTGCCATCTTGTCCCATAAGAGAGTGGGAGGAATTTCTGGCACAGGAGGACTGATGTGGTGCAGAGGTGGTGGTGGCTTGGGGGAGATGTAACGTTGCAGACGCTGACGAATGCGCTCAGTTGCTAAAAAAAATAAAACATAAGAGACATTATTTGCCGAAAACAACAGAAGAAAACAACAGGATTTTTGAACAGTGCTTCACACTTTTATACCAGCACACGTATGCAGATGGGTTCAATATTTACCTGACTGCTCTGAAAGTCGTCTCCTTCTATGAAGTGGTGCTTCCATTTGGGGACGGCCAGAGACCACACTTCGCCATGTTGCAGCAGTACAGCTGATTTCGTACTGTGCCTGCTCAAAATCCACAAACTCCAACCAAGGATTCTGCACACATAGCAAAACAAGTTTGGCACTATCTTGAAAATTCTGAGAAAGCCATAGCTGATACTTCCTGAGGAAGACCACCAAAAAATAGAGAAGTCAGAGATAGGAAAGGAGGCGGACAGAGAGAGAAAAACCAACATAATCAGTGGTAAAAACTATATTTCAAACAAGTAAATTGTGGAGTAAGGAGTAGCAATTAAATGAACAGTTATCTCCACACACATAACAAATCAGGAGCAGACACACCAAATTACTGGCTTCCAGGATACAAAAAAAGCAATGTCACTTACAAATACAGGCATGAATATTTGCATGAGGCGTGCAGCTTCATACTGTGGTGGCAAAGCTGGCAGGTAGAGGTCAGAACCATGTAAACGGGGTTCCTCCAGCCATAAAACAAATGTCTGATACAGCCTGCACACAAATGAACTTGTCATGGAGAAAAATTGAAATGTCCAGTACAGCTTGCACATCCATAAACATTGACATGAACCAATGAAAACATACATCCGGGACTGGCTGCACAGGTTAACTAGTCATGGGCCATAAAACCAACATCTGATACTGGCTGCATGCACATAAACTTGTCAAAAGTAAATATAGTTTTCAGGGGAATAAAGCTGGCTAAAAGATGCATATTTACAAAAATCTTAAATGAAACAAATGATTTGACACAGGAATTCTTAACTCAAACTCTTGTTTAAAGGCGTGGTGTGGTGAAAAACTTGATTAAAATCATTGGACTGAGTGAAGTTCAAAGTACCGTTCTCTAGATCATTTATAGATATAAGGAAAGGGGTGAAACTCATATGACATCACAACCATCCATGGATGTACCTAGTTAACATACAGCCCCAACTCTCCCACTGGCTGAAGCCTTGAAATATAAATGATTCCATATACAATACTGGTATATGTGTTTTTGGCCTCTTCTTGTGTATAGTGATATTTGTAGATCTACATTTTTTAAAACAGAAGAGCTACATTCATCCAAACTTGGGGAAAGAGTACACTGCACTGAACTCCGCCCACTCATTAGAAAAGTTTTGCACAGTAGCAGGCCTTTAAGGTATGCACCTGTAAACCCTAGGAAATGCAATGCATGACAGCAAATGAATTATCATAGAAATTATCATCAGAGATTGCTGTTTAAGCCATACATCTGTTAACCTTAGAAAATGCAATCTCACCTGGCCAGCTGCAGATGGAAATCACGAGACCCTATGTAAGGGCTTTCTTCTGTCACTGGACTTGCCTGCTGTGAGTCTGTTTCTGATTCATTTGCTGTCAACAGAAGAAAAAAGATTCTACCTGGCCATTCTTGAAGTTCCTGTGCCTTTGTAGTCACTGGACTTAAAGGCAGGTTTTTTTATTGTTGTCGCATAGAATTGGTTGGACATGTTGCATATCATCATACTCTCCTTGGTTTTGTGTTTCTTTTTTCTTTTTAAATAACCATTATCTAGATTCCTGCATATTTTTTGTAACGTGTGAGTGGCCATGCAAAGGCCTGATTTTTTTAGTTCTGACACTTAGCCCTGATCTGGTACCATGAGGACTATGTGACCCCAGCCCTCTTTGGACCATGGTTTTTTTTTTTAGAAACTATCAAGACTAGTAACCTTGCCTGCCAAGTATTTTCTTGTAAAGCCTTCCTAAGTATGTGACCATGTTTGATCATTTCAAAGTATTTCCAGTTATTTATTATTTAGGTTTATTTTCCCTTAGGGTCAAATTGACCCCATAGTACCCTCAATGTGACGAAGGTATTTTTTTTCTTATTTTAAGGTTTTCTGATGGGCACAGCATAACAAAATGGCAACACAACAAGGACTTTCTCTTGATAATATTCTGCAGTCTTTAGGTGATCTAAGTGACACTGAAAGTGAAAATAGGACGACACTGAAAATGATTTGAGCTGGGATGAAAGTGACAATGAACCCAGGAATGAAGAATCAGATGTTATCAGTGAAGTAAGTGCTAATGAATAATTCAGAAGATAAATCGGAAGATGATGACAGTCATGATATTTGTGGAAAAGGTATGTGTGGTCACAGAAGTCAAAATCTGTCAGAAGAACCCCAATGCGAAATATTGTCAAACAGAAACCAGGGTCGATAGGGAATGGGTGTCAAGCAGACACACCCTTGAAAGCATTTGATTTATTTTTTGATGATGCCATGACAACAGAGATTGTGACATGGACCAACCAAATAATTGAAAATGTGAAAAGCAGCTACAAAAGAAATGCTGGATTTGTGTACCAAACGTGTGATCGAAATTTGAGCAATCGTAAGCATCATGCTCTTTATAAAATTATAAAATGGTAGGTAATATGTAAGAAAAAAAGAGTGTTGTGGCCTAAAAGCCACCAACAAAGCAGAACCTAAAAACAAAATTTAATAAAACATAAAACCTTAAATATTATGGTATAACCCTATCCTCTTTAAAAATATGAAAATAGCTGTAGATGTGATAAACCTAAACAAGAAAAATGAAGAACCTGCTGTAAAATAGGCTGTCAAATACTCTGGAGACCAGGACAAGTAACTAAAACACGTGCAACAGTAAAAATCCCCTGACACCAAGGACAAACTGGTTGGGGTTCACCTCGTCAGAAAGAGTTTGTCAGCTGCTTCGCCCTGTGGTGCAGCAGTGAAGACACAATGCCCTCACACAAAAAATGGCTTCAAGATAAGAGCACCTTATTACCCAATGACTGAAAGTCATGGGACTCACTCTTCCTTTACCTTCTTAATGGGCACATTTGATTGCAATGTCTTTCTTCACTGATATCACCCAAGATGACATCTCTTTAACACTACCACTGGAGATGGAAATGTAAAAGCTAATGATCTGTCCCCACTTTCTGCCCCTAGAGCCCTACTCACTTCCAGGTGTTGGAGGTTGCTGATCTCCCTTCCTGCCTTCTTCCTGTGGGTCAAAGTTCATATGAAACTGTGCACACTCTGCAAGCCTCTTCTTCATCTTTTTCAACATTGAAGACATGGCTGTTGTTTGGAAGAACTGCTCTCCCACACTGGCACGTGTAGGCATCCTAAATATGACAAATGCATCAGAAAATTAATAACCCAGCCTGGTTTTTGTGAAAAATATGATAAGATGCTTTAACAATATGAAGTAAAAAGAAACTATTTTTTTCCACTAAAATGGCAAAAAAGAATACCTTAGTTTTTAACATTATAGTTATATTACTGTTACTGATAAAAATGACACCATCATTTTTAGGATATTGTATAAATTTAAGACTACATTACAAAGTTAACAGTCATATTCTAAACGCTTGATTATAGCATCCACACAAAACTCCCACAAAAGGTGTACTTACTGCGAGCCAAGAGAAGATCGGCCAAGGTAAAAAGAAAAGAAGCGCTGCCATATGACAGGAAGAAGGGGATGCTTGATGTCCGTGTCCAAAGCCTGCTGTGCCCATCTGTAAATGCTCAGTCTCCCCACTGTCAGTGTTGTGGGGATCCGCAGGTGCGCTTGCACATGCTGAGCACAAAACCTGACTTAGTGAACACTTTACAACCACTAATGATCATGATAATGATGAGAAGGAGGTGAATAACAATGATAACATGATAAGGAGGATTGTGATGATGAAAATAAAGATGATAAGGATAATGATGGGGGGCAGGAGTAATGACAGCAACGAGATCATTATCATCCACTGCAGATATTTTGCTACTGTACCAAGCAAGGACATATTGGCACAACAAAATATCAAAAACATATGAAAGTTACTTCTACTTTCAGTCATGTGATTTTACTTCCTGCAGAATGACTTTTCATTGTGTAATGCAATCATTTTTATTAAAGGTCTTCTCAAGTTGTCCAAGCTATACAAAGATTCTGGTAAGCAGATTTCAGCACCCAAAACACAGTCATTTATTTATAATTTAATGTCAAAGTTAGTGATTTCCATCTGCAATCAGCAAGTATGCAAAATCTCATTTCTGTGTGAATATTACATGTCGTATTTGATACATCCATCATATTCCTTGAAAGATCTAATTTATTTTGTTCCGGCTGCAAAGAATAATATTTAGTTTTGAATAGTCTTAAGGTACTAAGCATGCATGTTTGGACCTGAGGAATGAGATGCTCAAATACCAGATGAAAACATTGCATCAGACAAACTAGACATTGAAGAACTGCTTTACACTGTTATGGTTAGCATGCTCAGTTTAAGCTGACCATAAAGTATGAGACAAAATTTTCATTGAGCAGCATATAAACGGGAAAAAAAAAATACTGGAAAAAGCAAAAATATCAGAGATATCCATTTTTAATAAAACTGTTATTTGTAATCATGATCAATGATTTGCTGTATCTACATCACCACCAAAATTTAAAGATAACTGTGCAGCCATTCACAGCTATTTCTAGTGGACAGAAATACTTGTCACCATTGTGACAGATTTTGAGAACACAGTACTACAAACACTGGAAGTTTTAGAGTGAAAATGTTGTGTTGTTGGACAAGAAAATACATTCTTACATATATTAGGCACAGGCCTAAGATACTATAGCAACAAGACCTTAAACATCTTTGCTTCTGCATAGTATATACTATCCAGGAACAATTAGGAACACAGCATCACTGTTCGTACATGACAGACTATATTCACGGACATAAATATTATTATACAGGCATGATAAAGTCAGCTATACAGATATAAATGAAGCTGACCCATTGTCTTCTCTAAATGAATAATTTAGGAAAGTAGGAATTCTTTCCTGCGCATAATGGCACGTGCTTCCATTGTACTTGCACTTTTGAGATTTAGTATTTTCTATGCAGAGAGAGACTGTGTTCAGCCATGCTTCTCATATCAGGTCAGATACAGCTTCAGATGGAGATTTGATCAGGAAAGGAAATGGTCTTTATAAATAATTATAAAATTAATTTATACATATTTATTTATCAAGATTCTGTTGAATTCTACAAAACTGTGACAAAGTATTGTTGGGACATCTCTTACAAAACATTTTTCATAAAGTACTCACACACAAAATATTGACCCAACAGCAAGCTGAGTCAAGATCCACGTATTGCTGTGTTACACTTGCTGCCAAGATACCATATGAAAGCATAGTAACAGAAGAGTAGAAAGATGTCATTGTGGATAAACTACAGTAATGAACACAACATGACCTGCCCAGTGGTAAACTGTGGGTAACCCTTACCTTCAAAGCCATCTCTAAGGAGATCCCTGCTGTAGACAGAAGCTCGTGCTGAAGTCCTGGCCAGACCCTGGATTCTACCTCACAGATACTCTCTACATGAAGAACTTGTGTTGCCAGCCAGCCAAACTCTGGAAGTGATGCCTGCTCCATCAACGAAGGTGGGCCCTCACCACTACTGCCAACCCAATTCAAAAATCCACCACGGGACTTTGCCTCACTTTGCCGTTGCTAAAACAGGACAAAAAACAATTTCCCAATACTTCTTAATCTATACGATGGGAGCCACGGATGAATTCTGCTCTACCTTAGCACAGCTTGCACAATCACAGATTTGAGATTTTGTTACTTCATAAACAAATGACAATAATGAGAATTTCTTAGGGCACTCCCCATATGCATGCACTTTGAAACATTGTCACCCTTTCTATTTGAGCCAATCAGTGGTCAGCTTAGCAGCCCTTCTATTTTTTGCTATCTAGAAAATTATCTGTGTTTCCAACCAACAGAAGAGTACATTATGAACAGTCATATAAGATGTTTAGATCTTAAAAGCCTTCGGTTATTTACCATGACAACATCATAATACTTAAGGTCTAAGACACTGACATTAAAGTAGTCACGGAAAAGAGCATCTAGCTTCTCCCGAGCTCCTTTCTGTAGATAGCCCCAGCGAACCAGGTTGTCCAGAATATAGCAGCAGTTCCTGCACACAATAAGTACTCCATGGCATTCAGTGAGGCATTCATATGACACTTGCTGTTATATGCAAACACAAGCTGTAAAAACAAGATGTACTACAAATCTGTTGAACCAAACTACCATATATATTTATATACCAACAAAGAAAATTAGAAAAAAAAAATTTTAATAAATGTATGCATGTGTGTGCATGCACATATATGTTATAAGATAATCCTTATACTTTGCATATTTGACCCTCAAAACAGATTACCCAAAATATCCAATACCTGTCAGTTAGAAACTTGGCCACTTTGAAGACAGCTCTTATCCAGAAGAGTAAAACTGGTAAGGCTTCACTGCCATCCAGCCGTGCAGAAATCATAGCCTGTTTACAACAAATATTTAAATTTATATGATAACCAGAATTTTCTTCCTTTTATAAGGTGTTGCATTTTTAACAACATCCTACCCAACATAAATGCCTTCTTCCTCTTATTCCAACCATCAGACACAACCATTTTATAATTGTCTATATTTATCTGCAAAGCATCTTTGCATAAAAAATGCAAGTGACTGAATCATCAGTTAAATGTATCTAGAGAATTATACCCTTTTACAACTTTTAAAGTTGAATTATGGTTCACAATTTTATTATTTATAATAATATTTATTAATAATAATTGATAATTCATAGAGTGCAATATCTCAGCCAAAGGCAAACTCATTGTTCTAAACAAGATTGTGAAACAGGCACAAAGCTGAAGAACGAAGAACAATGCGAAGTCTTGTTGTGTTCCAACAGTGAAGGGCAATCACTGCAGATTTAACGCTAACAACTTCAGAGAATAAGGGTTAGTAACATCAGGAGAATACTGAAAATACAGTGGGAAATCTTGAGACTATTAAGAAAAGCTATCATACGAAACTGCAAAAAAGGTGATTATCACTTCAGTTTATACACCTCAGTTTAAGGTTGATGCCGAAGCAAGTGAAGCATGGCAGAGTGGAATCAGCAAGTAGATCCAAATACTTCACACCAGAATAACATTGTATACAATTAACTGCAAAAAAGATGAGGGGAGAAAGCGCAAACAGAAGCACGTGTGAGCAAATCAAATCAAAGCATGACCACAACACAGGAGCAAAATCAAGGACAGCCAATTCCCTCAGCCTGTTATATGATGGGACAGAACTCCAATTTTCAAATATTTCAAAGACAGATATAAACGGAAACATGAGAATAATAAATTTATCATTACCTGCATCATCTGGGTGAACTGACGGGTGACCACACCTGGAAACTCCACCCCAAGAACGAGTTTTGTCACCTTCAGAACATTGTCATCAGCTGTTACGATCATTTGCAAAATCTTCTGGAAACTGCAGACATCAGAACATCAGAAAACTTTATAAAGGCATCAATTATTTTCCTACTGTAGTAATTTGAAGGTGTGCTACAACAAGACAAAAAAGAGGGGCAGGCAATCAAAATAACTGATCTGAAAACACTTAAGAGTGTACTCCTCTAGCAACCCCAACCCTGCAGCATCTAGCTCAGGACACCCTTTAAGATTCCAATCATGCATACCCCCATGATCACTTTGGTTAGGAAACTAAATAGTGGGAAACTGGTTAGGCAGGTGTCTGGTTTGGTTCCAGCTTCACAACTACCTACAGATTTAATAGACTAGTGGTTTTAGCAATAGATGGTTTGATATCAGTGAAGTGGTGCAGGAAACAGGGAAGCAAAGGAGGCAACCGCCCCCTCAAAAAAGATACTGAGGAAGAACGAATATAAATGTCGCTCACTGTCAGTATGGAATTTGCCACCCCCCCATCCCCAAAACCAAGTATTCTCCTAGGCCACTGAGGTGTGAGGCAGCATACTTCCCCCTCCAAGTTAATCTTAACTGCGGATTGGACACCTGACAATTCAGAGGGTCAGGCAAGGTTAAGCAGCAATGATGGCCTCTCTAACACCTCACCCTTCTAAGACTGGAAAGTCACAGGACAGTGAGGGGTAACACCTCACTTCCCTAGGACTATAAAGTCGTTTACCTTTGCTTAATTCATGGCAAATTAGATGGATGGGCAATAAGACAGTTCATCTTTGTGCAGTCTGCTTGCTGCTGACTGAAGGATTTTTGAAACCTTCTTTGTGATCAGTCTTGTAAATGCATTACATTTGTAACATTGTAAATGGCTAACCTTTCATTATCTAGAAGATACTGTGGAGTGGCGATGAAGAGAGGAACAACACAGCTCAGAACATGGATGACTGTGGAGAACTGGCTGGAAGTGACCAGTGTCAATAACATGTCAAGACCGGATGTAAGAAACTGGCCAGTGCTGAAAGCATGAAGAAAATTCTGTTGAGTCCTTTGATAAAATGCATAAAAATGAATTTAATATGAATTTTAATAATTCATGATTCTTTCAAAGGATAGGAGATCTTGCAGTAAACAATCTTACTAGCCACCATGCACTGGGAGCTTATGTTATCTGAAGGTGATAAGCTGGAGCTCTTAATCTGCTATTGTTTAATACACAATCTGTGTTGCAAAGGCTACAATATGCAAAAACAAACAAAAGATGGATTATCTACATCTACCTGACAGTTTTATTTTTCGTTACACAATGCAAGTTACAATAGACATAAAGGATAGAGAAGCAGCATACTCATGCCCCACATCTGTCATAGTCAATGCCAAGTAGCAGGCCAGGGGGTTCTTGTTGCGCACAGCCATCACAATAGGAAGTAAATGCTGATCTTGATGAAGGGCAAGAGGCTGAAAACGATTAGATACTGCAGCCCGTGACATCATCAGGGTACTCTCATGGTGAAGTTTTAATCGAAGAGCTAGGGCCCAGACCCAGTTGTTGAATACTTGCTCCCGTGAGCTTTTCTGACTCACAAAAGCTGCCATCTGGTACAAAGAAAATGTAATAAAATCCTTTTCATTTGATTTGTATTTGAGCTGTTGTCAAACACTACCTGACATGTCCAACATTTTAAACTTTTTCAATTTGAGACAACAGTGAAGAACAGTTTACTGGACCCTCATTTATTCTGTAAACAAGATAGCTGAAAGGCTCTTGGAGCTTACATCATTTGAAGTCATTGTGATAAGCTGGAGCTCTGAATCTTTTGTTTAATACACAATGCTGTACTTAAAAATTAACTGGACCAGAACATTTTTAACAGATTTTACTTCTTGAACTCCAAGAAATGATTTAAAAGCTAGCAATATAGAGTGCATGCATGGAAAGAAGTAAGAAGTCGTCCTCCTTGGATTAATTTAAAGAGTCAATAAAAAGCAAGTGAGAATAATTTTACCTGCTTCATGCCTTCTATTATAAGAAAGCTGGCTTTCCTCTCAGAGACATACTTGATGTAGCTCTCAATCAGAAGTAGTGCCACTTGTCTGTGCAAGCGTATGTCAAGCACAAGCTTTCCTGTCTGCAATGTGGAAAAGACATAATGGCAGCCAGTTTCCTTATTACTGTTTGCATGACTAGTCTGAATGTTAATCAGTTGTCTTTGTCTTTACATCTCTTGCTACATTTATGGCAGTTGTACATGGATTGTGATGGATCTTCAAAACTTATCTTTCATGAGTAGTAAAAGCTATTTTCTATGGCTTCTCCATAGCAAATTCTTTTTTTCTTGCCTTTGTAAACTTATCAAACATACAATCTTTACAGTGGAAATACATAACACAATCTTTCTAACCTCAGAAAACACATCCCAGTTCATTCTCTCAAGCACCAGACGGGCAAGCTGGTTTTCTGTAGTGGTAAGGTCAAAGTTGAGAAGCCATTGTCTCAAAAGCAGCATGTCAGGATCTTGAGGAGACCAAATACTTGCAGGCATTTCTTGGAACAAGTACAGTGCCATCTGTGGTGATTTTAAAAGACTGTGAGATGTTAATCCTTTCATCAACAAGGAATGAAAGCCGATCTTCATCATTAATTAGATGAAATTCTTTCCTTCAACAAGGAAAGCTGATTTGAACACAGCCATCCGAAAAATATTATTGATCTATGCATGGGCAGATAAAAAGACCTGGGCACAACCTTGTACAAAAAAGCAAGTACATTATTTGCATGCACAAGAATAATAATAATAACTACTCATTAATTGTTACTGTTAGTAATTTAACAACTCATTTATCTTAGGGAGCATTACCCTGCTCATGGAATCCAACATTTGTGTAACCTTGGGATAAATTTACAATCCAAAGTCAAATATAAAGGTGGAGACACAAGCAAAACCCTGAAAAAAAACAGCAGAAAACCACATTTATGTCATACTCACCGTTCCCAGCTGTGGCATGACAACTTGGAGTCTTCTCAGCAGCATGGAGAGGGCAGTTGGGTGTTTCTGAATTATGGAACACAGCAGTTGTCGCCCAATTTTGAAGCAGAATTCACGAGTGTGGTCACAGATGTAGGCAATCTGGTGATGACCACAACCTCAGTACAGCTCAAGTAATGCATGGTGTGAGCAAGCCGAATGTTTTAACTAAAATCTCATGGCAGCAATAATGTAACTAACAAGAAATTGTTCTTTCTTTCCAGCACAAAACAAAAGATCTTGTTGTATCAGCTAGCTGCCTCAACATGAACTTTTACTGTAACTGTAGCTATTGAAACTGGTTTGAGTCAAAGTTCTACACATCTGTGCTCACCTCAAAGACCTGCAGAGTGACACATTCAATGAACTCATCTTCTTCAAGCGGACGAGCTGCTGCCATGTTGGCGAATGTGGTCAGCAAAAATTCAGACTCTGACCTAGGAAGACTCTGCAGGGTGTCAGCCAGCTGTCTACGACTTTCAATATCTGCAAAAACATTATTTTTTATAAAATTATTTTATTATTTTAGTTTTGTCAATTTTACATTTTTTTAAATTGCTTTCTTGCCTCTACGTAAATTGTGGCAACCAAAAAAATCAGAGAAGGCTATCTTTATCCTACACTTCCTTGAGAGATGATATTTCTTGGGTCGTCATTTGCAGCTCAATTAATTTAACATTTTTTATGTTAAAGGCATCTCCATTTCCAAAAGGAAACCAAACTGCAAAAATGGCACTTAAACCTTTAGTTCCAAGGTTCTTGGTGCTTTACAAGGTAGTTTAAATATTTATATGTTAACTTATGTTGACAGAGGTTGGTAGCTGAAAGGTATGGCCTGGAGTAAGATGGAAGAAAGAATGATAGCACAAGCATGTATGTTTACTGAGGTGACTGCTGCCCACTGACTGGGCCAAAGCTGGGATAGCTTACTGAAAGGCAGCTTCAGTTGCTGACTTGGCACAAAGCACCACCACCCAACCCACCCAATTACTGGGTCTCTGCAGTGACTGGTGAGTAAGGAATTTGACAGAATGCCCACAATATTACTGATTAGAAGCTCTGCACTTTCCGTGTCATATTGCATAAAACAAGGTATCCTCTGGTTCACCTTTCAGGATACTCTGTCCTGCATCAAGAGAAAAGCTGAATGTGCTGCAGCATACTTTGCATGATCCACAGTATTCAGCAATGTGGCAAAGGAAAAACAGGTTATCATATATTTTACACACCTTTCATATCCTCTTTGCATTTCTCAACAGATGGAAGGGCATCCAGGTCAACAGGTTGTGCCTGCTGCAGTAACCATAGCAACCGCCAAATGTTGCCAGCAGATAAACATGTGAATGGCATATCAGCCATGAACTGCCAAGAACCAAGTCTGCAATCACAAAACATATTATCAGGTTGCTTATACACTTCAGATTGTCTGATCAACAAAAAAAGCCAGAGTCATGTATTGAAAGACAAAGTTGCAAGACATTTAAAGCAACTATTTATCAGAAGTCTACAAGCAAAGGCCTAATGTAGTATAGAAATGCAATTTTTCTACCAGCTACAATAAATTTTAATACTCTGATATATTTTAAGCAAAAGTAGATATTTTCAGATCAATATTTTGTTGTCTGTAAACACTTCTTTAATTGCAAAATATATTTTGTAGTAATTATATTGCAATCATACTGTCAGGTAGAGAGATGGGGAGTAGTAATTATGTAGTAATTATACTGTCAGGTAGAAAGATGGGGAAACAAAAAGAGAGAGATTACATGTATCTTCATGGATTATTCTTTTCATATAATTTTATTTTAATTCCTAATGGCCCATTAAGGTGTCAAAAGAATAAAATATCTTTGATCTTGAATATCGAACATAAAGATCAAAGGTTTTCTGGTCACTAGGGTATTGTTGCACTGATAAGAATTTGTGTACAGTGAACAAAGATGAAGAATGTAAAATGCTATATTACTACTCACTTTTGGGCTGTGAGAATTGTGTAAGTTGCCCTCATGAACAGCTGATCAAATTCCAGCTGCAACCTCTCCAATGAGGCCGATGGAGCCAGAGGACCATAATACGTCTTAAAGTTCAACCAGTGGTCAGAGACAAAGGATATTGTTTGCCTGGAAATAATTAAGGCACTCATTAGCTTGAAACACAGACCCAATTTCACATTTTTAAACAGATCTCATATTAAACATACTCTAAAGATTGTTGCAGAAATCTCCTTATGAACAGCCATGAGTCTTTTCCTCACCAATAAGCTTAAAGTAATCAAACCACCACAAATAATAATAAAGAAGATAATATCAACGAAGGACAAAACAAAATGATTTTCCGCTTCCTGATGGAAAGTACACATGACTTTGAGGCAGAAAGCTGTCAGTTTGTGGAATGCGCAGGCATTTGATGGAAAACTCCCCCTACAAAGCCGTCAGAAATGTACTGTTTATCAAGAAAGGTAAAGGCAGAAGAAGAAGATTAAACTTTACCTCTCACTTTATGCCCCAAGTATAGTAAGCCATATATGTTTACATAACAAAAATCTGTTACTTAAATTCTTAACATTCACCTTATCAGCCGCCCCAGGCGCTTGTTCAATTGGCGATACCGAGCCATGCTGTAAGTGTTCAGGCCGTCTCCCAGAAGCATGATCCATGTTGTGCAGAACGCAAACAGCTGCATCATGACAGGCTCGGTGCAACGACGCACGTCATACTGAGCAATGCCTGGAAATTACAATGCTTGTGTAGTATACAGAATCTTTGCTATCATGTTTGATGTTTAGGTACTCAACAGAAAATTAAGTCACACTGCACCGGTATATGCATGGCCTTGCTACTCACAGCATATTTTGAGATGTTTTAATAATAATAAAAAATGCACAATTTGTAAAGTGCGTACTCACATTCCTAAGGAGCATGCTCTTAGCGCTTAAGAACAAGAAGGAAACATGGACAACATATGATGAACAGGAAAACAAACAAATAACATATGAACTATAAAGAATAAACAACCGTACTAAACGAAGAATAAAATTAAATACAGAAAACAATTTACACTTTCTATTTACCATTTTCATTCATGGGAGCTTGCAGCAAATAAGCAAAGATAGCATCCAGTGGAAACTGCTGCAGCAATGCCACGACATCATTTTCATGTAGGTGTAACCAGGCTTGTGCTGGGTCCTCATCCTATCAGGAAAATAGTTCACAGTATCATCACAAATAAATAACCTGCAACAACATCACTGTTGCTATCATCATTATCATTGTCATCACCACCATCATCATCATCGCTGCTTTCTTACTGCTCCTTTTTCTTCATGACTCAAAACTGTTTAAAGATAGGTTATTTCCCAGGGTGCATGACATTTTTCCCCCAAGTTGATTATTACATGCTTGGTATAGTATGATTTTATGAAGGCACTAAACTATGCACCTATCTGCAAAAAATATTGAGAATGAGTATTATAATCATTGAGATGAAAATCAACTAACTTCTTCTCCATCAGAGTCGACAAGTATCCATGCTCTTTCCAGCTGCAGGCTGTTTTCAGTCACATTGACACGCATGTGGCACATAAAGGCCTCTCTGGCTCTAACACAGGATATAGATACCATAGCATGAAACCTGCTTTAACCCACAGAGTATGCATTTTTAACATTTGGAAAGTAACCTAGGTGTCCACTAATCCCCCTATTTTCAAAACAATCATAACAAATATCTATCAACAATAGAAGGAAATTACAAGCTTAAAACAGGCAAAAATCAACTTTTTCTATATGAGCTGATCCTGAAACAGTACTTTCTTTTAAATGCAAAAAAATTCGATATGGAAAGAAAAAAAAAAGGTTTTACAAAACACCTACAGTCTATCCAATAGAAAACTTTTGCAATAAACAACCTTCAAAATGAGCAGCTGTATATTTAAGATTATCACCTGGAATTTATGTTGTTATTTATAAGCCTTAAACTGAGTCATGCCAGTTCTTATTGATTTTCATTTCTCTAAGTTTATCATTTTAATCAGCCATGAGTTTTATTATCTGTTTTACTTGTTAAGGGGATTATGGCAACTTTAAGGTAATTTCATTCAAAAATGGCTCCGTTACAAGGTGTTACATGAACCTCCCTTTGGCATTGTGCAAAAAAATATGTACATTAGGACAATATGTGCACTCATTATACTAATTCAGGGATGAAAGATGAGTACGGCATCTTTACACTCACAGTGTAGCAATTTGACTTCAGACATTTTTGCAAAATCAAGGAAACCATTTTTTTCTTTGTTGGAAGTGAGGTTTGTCACTTGTAAGTGCATGATATAAAATTAGAAACTTTTTCTTCACCTGTCACACCAAATGTACAAAAAGAGCCATCCATGGATTTTTTTTTTTCTTTTTGCTGTCCTGTGGATGTGACTCACCTGACAGGCTGTAGGACTGTGGCCAGACATGTAACAGCATGATCAAGGATGGGACTGCCCACTGCAGTCTGCAATGTAAGACTTGTCGGCGGAGGAATCTGCACTAAAGTTGCTGCCCATTGTCCCACTCCTGCTGGTGCTCGCAGAATATGGTTGAGGATGAAAAGATGATCCTTAAAGGTGGCAGCCCGCAACAGAGCTGATACCTAGCATTGGAGAGTGGAAGAAATTTGTCACACATACCCTTTGCAATCCTTGAAATACAAACCTGGGCACATTTTACATCCACTTTGTAAGCTATGAAGTGTAAAAGGAAGTACACAACAGTATGACTACTCACAAGACGTTCTGTCCATCTCCGAATATTTTCCACAAATTCTGTGTCCCGTGTGGGCTTGCGATGGAAAACAAACAGCACAGAGATACATTCCTTCAATCTTTCTGCCTGTGCTTGAACATCTTCTCTTGCAGTATACTCTGTGGCTGGATTAAAAAGAAGCACTGAGAAAATCATTTCACTTTCACTACCTGTCATCCTTTCATTTAGAATTATTAGAATTATAAGAAATGATTATTATTTAGGCCTACATAATATTAATTCAGAATTATAATACACTCTTCATAACATAAAACCCATATGAGAGAACTGATGAAGATCTTACCAGTAACTGGTGCTGTTCTGGGCATGTCCCGGAAATGAGGGCAGCTCATAAAAAAAGAGTGTATGTATGACTCCACCTGCAGTCTGTCACAGAAAATTGAGATGTAAATATCCTGCATACACCAATCTATTAGATTTGATGATGCACTGTACAGTTCTTTTCTTCTTGTTTCACAAAAGTATATATATATATACACCCACCCACCCAAATATACACACATGCAATGCATAGTCACAAATCTCATTATGACCTGACTTCTCTCTTATAAAATTTACTCTAGTGCCATAAATAAAATAAACTCTATGCAGCATAAATACACGACAAAGGAAAGTGAGACACAAATGTATGCACAATATAAGTGCATTTATTTATGACAGTTTCGAAGCAGAAAATCAAATTTAAAAACTGCAGTACCAAGCTTTTTTACCTTGACATCTGAGCAGAGTAGGCAAACAAAGCTAGATCACCCTGCATTTCACTTCGAATAGACTGCAGACAGGATGCCATGTTGGTAAGAGCATCCCTGTTGAGTTTACACTGCTCGTATGTGTGTAGTTTGGTCACCCTACTGCCATCTGCACACTGCCCCTGGCAGGCCGAGCAATTCTCTTTTTTAAATCACAATTTTACCACGTAAAGGTAAAATACTTTTAATTATAAACTATATTTTTTTAATAGACACAGACAATGGATAATTTAATAGACAAGAAAATCTGTTCTCCCTCTGTATAACTTCACCTGTCCTGCTGATGAGGAACTTTAGGCAACAAATATTACTCTTGGCTATGGTGCGATACAACTTTAAGTTGTAATTCATGTAGCTTGGAAAAAAAGAAAGTATGCTGCACAGGAAGTTTCAAAAACTAAAATGCCGAAAATCTTAAATTACCTCCACTTGAATAGTGTTCCGAGTTACAATCCACAGCTCTGCCTGCACCCGTTCATAATTCTGTCGGAGTGCTTTCAAATCTTCCTCCACGCTAAGCAAGCTCTTGCGTGCCCGAAAATAGTTCATTAAAATCTCATGGAACTCGTGGCCTGCTCTCTTTTCTTCATTCTACACACACACATTTGACAATGATGGAGAAGGTATTGTGCTCTGTCCTCAATCTCCCACACAATTTGTATTTATCAAGCCAATAAAATGGAAGAACAGCCCAATCAAGACAGTAGCATCATTTTTGTTTTCAAAACAATAAAATGGAAAAGTGAGATGATGAAGATGGTACCACTCCCTATTCCCAATCTTTCACATAATTGTTATTATCAATCAAATGAATGAACACGAAAAATGATCAATTTAAATGAAAGATGCAAATAATGAAAAGTATTTCCTGGTTGTAGCTAAAATCGCAGCATATAGTTCACCTGAATAAAGCTTTCGATGAACTGAGGGTTGTTCTGCAATTCCACGTTGTAGTAAAGATGTGTGAGCTCCTCAACTGACAATGGTCTGAACCTATTACCAACCTCCATCAACTCTGGATACAACAACTTTGGACGTCGTGCTTCCTCTGCTGCTTGTATGCTTCTCGTCTCAAGAGTAGAGCACTCACCTGCTGGAGTAGCAAGTTGTGTACAATCTGCTGGAGTAACCTTCTGCTCTATTGCCTCTACAAATGTCGAAAGAGAAACATCTACCAACGGTGCTGATGATGAAATTGCATCCACAAACAAAGGTGTCTTTATGGCTGTCTCCTCAGAAACTGTTTCAGAATAAGGCTCAGGTGCTGATGCATGAATGCTAGGTAAATGTAAAGAATGTTCATTGGACTTTTCAACGCTCTCTGGTGCTGAGGGGAGGGTTTCTTCTGCTGGAAGAGAAGCAGGCACACTGAAAGAGTTAGACACTGACAGCTGTTCAACAAGATCAGGTGACTGATGCTGTATTAAATTCATATCCCCATAATGTTCCATGTTTTGAGAGTGTACAACACTAAGATGTTCTCCACTTTCAAAATTGTCCACAAAATGTTGTTTTACAGAGTGATTATCTTGCATGTCAGTCACTATTGATTCTTTGGGCAACTTTTGTGTGCAGTCAGTTTGATGCTGGTCTAAAACAATGCCTTCACTAATGGGTAAATGAGTTACAGAAAATTCTTCTTTTGGTTCTAAATCTGTGACTTGTAATCTTGCATCGAGTTCAACTGTATGCTTAATCTGCTGTTTGGGTAGACCGTCTGTCACAATGTCATCCACTCCTGAACTTGAGAGTTCTACTCTGCTCAATGCTACATTTTGATTACACTGATCATGACCACTCCACTGTGTTTGACCTGATAAATCATGCATGAATGCAGAAATCTCTTTCTGCATTCTTTGCTCTGGGTCTGGGTCAGATTCTCTAAGGTCTTGGTCATGTAACAACAATGCTTCTAGCTTAGATCCTAATTCTTCAGCACCATCAGTTTCTAGATCAGCTACAGAAAGACAATTACTACTATTTCCTTTTGTACCATCAAATACAGTGTCATCAGTTTGTTGCAGTACTGGCACTTCCAAATTTGCAGAAGGGTGTTGAGTTTCTTCAAATGTAAGCTTCTCTGGTTCCAAATCACCAACAGCCATTGGAGGTTTGTCTTCTGTGCGATTCTTCACAGGTGATTCTGTTTTTGTGCTGCCTTTTTTGCGTTCCTGGAAAAGTAGATTAAATATGATCTTCACTTTGAAAAGTTCTTGCTGCTGTTATTGATAAATTAGTATTAATAAATTACTGTAACTGTTAACATTTTTTGTTGTTGTTGCTACTGAGATATTAAAACAACTTCTGTACCTATCATATTGATAGTGTAAGGTAACATACAGTGTGTTCAAAAAACATTATCCCAAAAGGAATATACCATATCCTTTCACGTCTGCTCTTTTTCCCCATTGAGGATGCACACACACGCAAGCGTGAAAATTGGTCGTTCCCCTTTGTACACTTTTCATTGATTCAAATACAGTCTGTTGAGAGTGAATACCTATAGGATTTAACAACTGATTTTTTTTGTACAGGCAACTGTAGATCTGTTTTGAACACAAATAAATGTACCATAAGAAAACACACTTAGTTTCGATTTTAAAATATATGTATAGCCAAGTATAAAATTAGTTATGATCCCTTTTAGGGAGTATAATAATAATGCGCAAACGGCACAAAGCAAACGCCTTAATTTTCGATTTCGTGTTGCTGTTAAGTCGTTGGATCTTATCTCTGCGGTTCACTTGAAACATTAGGTTCATAAAGAGCATTTAACTCAGCTCCAGTACACTGCGGATTTCATTGTGCTTTAAATTCTGTTTAACAGGTTTTTTAAAATACTAATACCTTATGTTTATGTGATTTGCGAGGCTCCCTCACCGCTTCCGCCATGGTTGTTGTTTTGGTCATGTGACAGTCATGAGATTTTAAGCTGTAAAAAATGCTTACGATGTAAAACAGCTTTTCATTGGCTCTAACAAACGTAACTTTTTTATCTCTCCGTAGACAGCTGTATTATCTCCCTTCAGCTAGTGTTTTACGGGTCCTTGACGTTCATACAGATCGCCTCTTCTTATGGGTGGTAGAAAAAATATAAAGTTAATTCTTTCGTAATGAAACAGAAAGGAAGATTACAGCAGAACTAGTTTTATACTTTGTATCATGAAAACAAATAAAAATAATCATTATAATCAATACTTTTGGAAAACATAATCTTCTGAAAGTTCAACTTGCTTATCTAGCTGCTATGTATCATCATTGATAGAAGAGGAAAACGTGGGACCACTGATCAAGGGACAGTGGTAATTAGACTAGCAATTGTCGTTTCACATATCCCATGACATTGACGTGACTTTTTTTCATTTCATTTTCACATCCGTTCCTACAGGTTTTTGTCCAGCCATGCAAGGACATATATTGGAAAGAAAAAAGACATTGTGTGTGTGTGTGGAGAACGAACGAATTAACGAATTCTTTATTGAGAAAACCCTTCGGTTTGTTTTAAGAGGGAAATTATAACTAAAATAAAACAGCATCAGCAATATTTACAGTAGCGTTACATTTTGCCTGCTAACATTTTGACCTATATGTTCCCGACAATTTATAATTGTACCAATTTCATTTCTATTTACTATGTGATTGATGGTTGTTTCTGAGTTATCTAAAGACTCATGTGATTCCATCTGTACCCTGTTCATATGGTATTCTAGATTTTAAAACATTAACTTTCGATCTATAATTGTCATAGGCAGGACAATCAAACAGCACGTGCACTTCATCTTCAATCTCATGCCCGCACCGGTACATCAATTTTGCACCTTGATGGGTGATATTCCAAACTTAATAAATGCTTCTCTAAAACAACGTATTCTTACATATTTACTTATATCTCAGGCTGTAAATGGCTCTTAAAACTAGAATACATCTCAAGTCTTTCACGTTGTGGCAGTCTTGTTGGAAACTATACATCTTTGTCTAAAGATTCTTAAAAAACATGTTCTTGTTACCGACACTTTGTCATACAAATCCAAAGCCATTTACACAGAAAAGTTCTTTTACAAAGAAAGCCCAAGCACGTTTACCGTTTTCTTGTAGATAATATAACACATTTCAAGCTTTTTATTGGGAGTCTAGCGTCATTCATATAAATAAGACGAATCATGATTCCTTTGACGAAAAATCCACCTTTCCTAAACACTATATTTTGGTTTTTCTGAGATTCACAGTAATTCCAAAACCATCAGTGCATTTTTTTAATATCAAAATGTTTATGGAGACCAGCAACAGAATATGATGTAAGTATGGCATCATCCACGAAGAGCAGTAGGAGTCCTGTACTGTATCTGGAACAAGTTGGATGCAATGAATACCATTCTGAGACACGTCTACGGCCAACTGATTTATAACGAACATAAAGAGAATGGGCGACAAAATACAACCCTGCCTTACTCAGGTCGGACAGTTAAAATACTCTGTGAATCCGTTATTACACCTTACACAGCCTTTGATGTTCTGGTACATACTTTGTAAAATGGTGAGCATCTTGCGGGCGCGCGCGCTTGTGTGTAATTTTAATACACTCTAAGTAATATAAAATATTAAACTTTTTTGATTTGGAAGTATTGTATTTTCACGACACCTCACTTACTTTTGACTTCAATATATTTAAAAATTATTGCACTAATCACAGGCTCAGTCCCGTCGATGTACATCACAGATTCCGCAAAAAAAGCAATATATTATTTTAACTAACAGTAAACCTGGGGAAGGAGGCATTTCGTTTGCCCCTAACGCCAAAAACTCTTGGAATGCTTCTGTGTGAAAACACATTTTTTAGTGATTGTTTTTAAAGGTATAGTAAAGGCTTTGAAGGACGCGATAAGGCTGTGGGGTGCTGTGACGTCAGCGAGGGAGAGGCAGTGTCGGTCATTATTAGGATTTGAACTCAAGTGATCGGTGGTGTGTCGTTAGTTGGATTAGGGATATATATATATTAGTGATAGCAATCAAGATGACTATGAGCAATGTCCATCCATATCATTGCATCAGCTCACACTGTGATCGAATTGACATCAGCGGAAGACGAAAGAGTCCCGTGTAATTTCTCTTATTAAACACATCCTATAAAGTATAAAACATTCAACTTTTTCCACATGAACAGACACGAAAATAGACAAGATTCAGACTGATCCTATACTCTTTACGAGATTCTAATCAGTTTTATTTTGCCTTTACAATCCCTTTAAGTCATGAAATGTATCGTCTTTTGAGAACAGAAAATCCTGTTTGTGGAGCGTAAACGTTGGAGGGTGAGGGGTAATCTGTTGCATTCTCTTGATTCCAAGCCTGCTACGTCAGCAGCTAGAAATCCGGCCAGCTTGATCTACCATCTCCTGAAAACGCCTTTAGTGAACTTTAATAACCTTAGACATTTTTAAGTGTGACCAGTTTTCACAAACTACACAGATATTGCACCAGAAAATGAAATTATAACCGTTTAACTTTTTAGCCCCCATTTTGGTTGGTGGTGGTGTTCGGGGGGGTGGGGTGGAGGAGGATACTACTATTACCACAGGAATTTTATGTCTTCAGGTGCTGTAAGTGCAAAGGTTTTCTTTGAAGTGAAATGCGTCACTGGCAACTGCGACTGTGCCGAGTAAAAAGGCTATAATCTCGTTATAATTTCTGTAATCTTAGTAATAAAAGCCTGTAGCTGATGATTGCGATTGTATATCTATATTAACTTTTTTGTTTATTCACGAGTATAACTTTGACATTCAGCTATTCAGTTAAACTTGTGAAGGTGTGCGGTCATAAGGCTGGGATATACAAACATATATTGCTTCGTGACAATCGTGTGGTTTGCTGACTCCAAGATCGACAAACGTCAAGAGGCTGTTAACTGAAGTGACCGAAGTTAAACACCTGTAATGCTATTCACCTCGAAACTCAGCCAGTGAAAGGTGGGAGACTTTACAGGGTGCTAGCGGTGTGGTGGGGAGAGACACATACTGATGGGATTGTTTTCAACACACTGTCTGCCTAATATAAAGGGTTGACAATGAATAGAGTTCTTATTTTAGCGCCGAAACTTGATAGCTTTTGTCCCGTGGTTTGATGAAAACACATGCATGTAGATCGGCCCCCTCCAATCTATAGTCTCATTCAGGAAACGTTTCCCAACAAACGTATTAACCCTAAGGCAGACCCTCCGCAGAGAACAATAGCTTTGCCAGGATAAGTACAAATTTTATTAGGCGTTAACTGCCCCTACTGGTTGTCTTGAAAAGAATGCTAACAGACCTCTAGGGTCTTTTAATAGGGGTAGCACTACGGTCACATTTTAAAGCGCGTGCAACTCCACAGTGGCGTAGGAATAGGGGTGAGCAAAGGGTAGGGGGCAGCCGAACCCTCAGAAAAAAATACTGAGGAGGTAAGAATGTGAACGTCGTTCACTGTCAGCATGAATTTGTCCTCTGCCCCCCAAAAACCGAGCGTCTTCCTACGCCCCTGCTCGATCCGCACACGCATCTCCTGTCAAAGAACAGATGCACGTGCATAAAATATCGCGACTGTGATTAATAATAGACCACGCAATTTATGAGATTGTGAAAGAAAGACACGATCGTCGCACACAGGATGTGCAAAAATTAAAAATAAAAATAAGCCTGTGAGCTTCCGCCGATGTTTTTGTTGGTTTTCTTTCCTAGAGAGCGGATGAAGTTTTCTGCACATGCGCAGCTCACCACCACATGCGAGGGGTCGCCGGGAAGTCACTAACATGACATTCGCTACTAGTCTTGAGAGGGAAATCAAATAATAAGATAAACAAATGCTAAAAGGGTGGAATGAACCGCACGGCCTGAGGGAAGGATAACCCGACAAGCAACACGCACAATCACTTCGTATTTAGCGCCCCTGGCTGCTGCTGCCATCGACACAATCAGTTTCTACTTGCACCTACTCCATGACAACTACTCTTATCGCAAATGGTGGTCCTAAACACGTAAACACCTTGCTGTCTTAGTTGCAGTAGACAACCGACGAAGAAACGTGAGGTCATTTGATTTATTCAACAGGAAAGTGCTTCTACTTCGTGTCAACTTCGCACCACGTGGAGGATGTTGACGAAACGGGAGGAAACCGGAGTTCCCGGAGAAAACACCTGACGGCTGGACTTGTGAACAAGGATTATTTATTGAGAGCGTGCTCTGAAACGAGATCTGAACCCGATACCTCGTGGTTACTTTAGTCATTCCAGGCGAGCTTTCCACGACAGAGCACGTGAAGAGCTGAAACACCATGTCTTGGTAAGGGATACAGGCTTTATTATATCACACCACGTGCTTGATTCAACTGAATGTGCAGATTAAAAGCGTGTGTGTGCGTGCATTTATGGAGGGATGTTGTGGTTTTTAAAAAAGACTCTGTATTACAATCTTGGCTTACAGTGGAAGTTAACGACTTAATCCGTTTGGAAAGCTGTTCGTTATTTGTTCGTGTATACTTTCCGGAAATAGATTTATTGGTCCTCCCAGCCCCTGTTGGCTCCATTTGAAAGTTACGAGAAAGTTATAATGCAATATAAATGGAGTTAAATAAACATAAAAAATTAACCATTCAGAAAATGTCGTTTTGAGCGTGGTACCGATGGAAACAGGTGAGGGGAGGAAAGGGGTGGTAGGCGAAAGGGGGAGTGAGTGAAACGCCGAGGACGTTGCCGACCATGTCAGATTGGTAAGGGACATGGAGAGGACAGGCATTTATCATTATATCACACCAGCGCGTGCTTGATTCAACTGAAGCAGCAGATTAAAAGTCAACGAGGACATTACATCTGCAAGGGTCGGAATCAACCCGAATGAACAAGGGTACCC
Source organism: Pomacea canaliculata (assembly GCF_003073045.1). Taxonomy (NCBI): domain Eukaryota; kingdom Metazoa; phylum Mollusca; class Gastropoda; order Architaenioglossa; family Ampullariidae; genus Pomacea; species Pomacea canaliculata. The sequence continues at coordinate 11,190,345 of NC_037598.1, read as the reverse complement.
TAGCTAGTAGGACTATATTCAAAGACTCTGTATAACAATACAGGATCTTGGCTATAATCCCAATATCCTACAGAAAGACCTGAACACACAAAGGTGTTTGATCGTGCACATAATTATTAAGGTACAAAAATAATCATCAGTGTAATGCATAAATCAGGAGCAGAGTTTTAAAAATGCAACTATATATTCAGGTATTTTCTGCAAAAAATGGAAAGACCAGCCAATCTGTATCGTGTACATATATTAAAGTAAATATTTAGTGATTATTGGCTAAAAAACAAAAAAATGATTGTGTATCTCGATCCGTTTCCCCATATAGGTCAATGACACAAACGGACCTGCAAGCTATGCTACTACTAATAATAATAATAATAATCTTTGCTTATCATACTTATACGTCCTTAAAGTTAATGGCTCGATGTGCTGTAAGTGTGTATGTGTGTGAGAGGAGGGAGAGGTAAGAGGGAGTGCATGGTAGCTGAACCAGGACGGAGATTGACCACCCCTTGGCTTGACCTACTCGCGGCTGTAAGTGCAGTGCCTGAACCTGGTCGTGACCTATCATCATTAGCCAAGCGAGTCTCTGACACGTGCTTGAGCAGCAGAAGTATTAATATCGTCATTACCACGGCTCGTGCATTCGTTTGTGTCGTGCATAGGGCATGGGGAGGATGGGGACGGGTTTCGAGGGGAGAAGGGGGGAAGTGGTCGATAGAACAAAGTCGTCGCTCGCTCGTCAGACAGAAGCTGTGTAGGTGACGAGCATGTGCAACATCCGTTTTTATTTTTAGATCACGGTATTAATACATTCCCCCTCCCTTCACCCACCTCGCTTTACGTTTCCGGGTGCCTCGTGATAAGCATGCACTGTGACTGGTTGTTGTGTTTGGATTTTATTTCTCGACGAGTAAATATATATAATTAACGGCCTTGTTGTGGGGGGAAGACTGCGTCAACAGCGTGTCGTAGATATGGTGTGGGAGGTCAACAGCATCATTCGCGTGACGAGTGAGATCCGCCACGCATCCGTCCGGCCGGGTGGTCACGTTTCGTTCGGCTGTCATGACGTCACGTGCGACCTTGCTGCCGTGAGCGAGCTGGCCGGACAAGCTGCAAAGTCAGGTGCGCGAGCAGACAGGTCACGGCACCTGTGCAGGGTTTAGAGTTCATGGATAGAGAACCTGGCCCAGGTGGGGAGGTTGGGGGCTGGATGGAAGACAAGGGGCGAGCTGCTCGTGGCACGTGGGAAGCATGCTGATAGGCACAAGCTGTGTATGCACTAACCACACGCCGTTCCGCCTGGCGATGTCTCACCCTTTACCTGTCTGTCCGTCTGGAGTTGTGTGCCTGTTTGCTCGTCTTCATGACTGTCTGCCTGCCTGCCTGTCTGCTTACTGGCTTCCTGGGTTGAGAACATTCCGCAGACCTGCACGTAGTCCACATAAGTACACATTGCTCCGGAAGGCATATTTTCAGCCCCTGCGGCACATGCTATTCTTTCTCTCATCCACACACATACACGCTGACCATCTACATAAAATGTACCCACTATACATGTTTATGTACATTACCTACCCCCACACCAACATTGACTACAATGGTGAGTTAGCGTTCAACACTTCTCACCTTCTTCCCTTCCACCCCTCCTTCATCCTGGCAGCAAAACACACACATGTATCAAACTAGTAGGAAGCACAGTTTGTTTTATTTTAATGGAGGTGTTCCTGCTATCATTAGTAGGGTTTTTGCGTACGTCTGTGTCACAGTAATTCATACGAGAGAAGTGGTGGGCGGACTCACTTGTTGTCAGGTGATCGTGAGAGCGTAGATCACAGACCACGTGAGAGAGAGAAGCAACGACAACGATCATTTTCAAAAGAAAAAAAATGACAGTAACAAGTATTCACTTTAAAGACTGACAAGGACAGTTCTTTATTTTATAGGGAAATGACAACAGAAAGTCGTTAGTCAGAGAGAATGACAGTAACTGACAATTCTTCATTTTTGAGAGAGAACGACAGTCGATCTTTAGTGAGATAACGAAGATGGCAAATCGTTATCTTAGAGAGAAACGACTATGACAATTCTTTGCTTTAGACAGAAAAGTATTGACATTGGCAATTCTTTATTTTACTGAGCAAAAGACAGTGACAGTTGTTTATTTTAGATAGAAAATTATAATGACACAACTTTTTAGAGGATGATAAGTTTTTATTTTAGAGAGGTTTGAAATGAACACTATCACACTTCTTGGATGATGATTGATGATGATGATGATTATGATGATTTCTACTACTTGTGAGATACTTCATATACTGTGACCACTTGTCTTGTGAGAACACTTGAAGTCTGCCTACAAACTTTTCACATGGGTTGCGTGCGCCCTGGTTTATGCAGAAGAGCACTTGGAGGGGTGGGCGAGGGGACTGCAAGTAGCAACGATTTAAACTATTCTTCTGGCTTTATCTGCTCAAACATCTACATCATCGTAACACAAGATGATCCGTACGTGAACAAATGCTTCCTGTGTCTGACACTATCAACAGGTCATGTGAGTGTCCGAAGTTAGTAGCCAATGACTATAAAGTACACACTCCTTACTTCCTATACTACAAGTGAGTAGTTGGTTGCCAAAATATGTACCAAGCACTCCCCATCCCTACCTCCGGCTATTTACAATAAGCCCCAACTAGAAAAGTCGTAGTTGAGTAACTAATATTCTTCTAAATCTTGACTGATACGGTGAACATGACTCACGCACCAACGTGGTCACACGAATACAGGTGCGTGCTCTCTCTTACTCACACACACACACGGATTAACAGAAACATGCACGTACACACACATTCGGACACACGGACATGCACGCACGTTGACTAACAACCAGAACAGCACAAGCACAGAAAGAAATCCACTCAGCTTATTTCTTGCCTTGTAGTTATTCTGATTAGAAATGTCTCTTCCTGTTCCATTTAGATTATAATCGACAAGCCCTGAAGAGGAAGCTGGTGAGTGCGTGCGAACGTGTGATTGAGAGCATGTATGAAAATTATGTTCCTGCACAAGAACTTGTGTATATGTATGTGTGTGCGAGTGTAGATGCGAGCAGTCTTACGTTGCCTGCAGGCATCCTCCTCGAGCTTCCCTGTGTTGACTATAAGGAAATATTCCATTGTGCGGTGATTTAAACAAATTTTGAAGTTTAGAAGTGTTTTCTTCCTTATACTTATTGCCAAGACTGCGCTTTACTGCAGGTGTGTATGAGCGTGCGCACTCGCCCTTACTGCTGTTTCAGATTGTTCAAACCCACCCCTCCCACCCACACACACAGGTGCGACATTTTTCCCGCCCTCCTGAACACCTTCACAAACAACACCGACTACAACGGAGTTAGGGAACCGAAAAGGCAAACACATTTACAAAGCTGTTTAAACTTGATTTTTTTTTTATATAGACATGTAGTTTACCACACTGCTTCGTGGAGCTCCGAAGAGCAAATCTTTTGGCAACGGATATCCTTGACACTTGCATGCACGTCCTTGAACCCTCCGCCTGCTCTGTCAGCCCCTGGAATTGTTGTCCGACCTCCGGATGCAGACACTCGGACAGAACAAGACCTTGATCGTCCTGCAGCTTCGTTGTTTTCAAGCAGTCAGAGTCATGAAGTGGCTGTAGGTCCGTTTGTCTTTGCCCTTTGCACTCTAGCCATGTTAGCTGCATGTCCAATGTTGGGTCTGTTTGTTTGCCTGTTGCGATAACACGTTATGGGAAACAACAACAACAAAAGTTGAGCGAAGAAAAAAATTTAGATAATTCAAAAAGTGAGCAAAGCAGTTGGGGGGTCTGTGTCTTGAATGCATATTTATCTGGTTATTTTTCAAAATGAATTAAACTTAAGATGGTATAATACTCCCATTTAGTATCCGCCCCCAGCATTCCTTATCCATTTTTAGTTCTAATAATTTATGAACAGTTTTACTGTTTGTTTAGTCATTTGTTATCTTTTCGGGGACGGTACCTAGAAACCGGAGCGAAACCCGTCTCCACCATAGATACGAGAAGACATTTAGGGGAGGGAGGGGGATGGACCTATCTAAGGTCAGTAGATAACTTCCTGGAGTAAATATAGATCAGGGACATATACACCTCTGATCCCTAGTGTAAACAACTACTTATTATTAAACCGTTTCGTACCATGAAAAGAAACGAGGGGATTTTTACAAATTATTTTAAATTGTAATTTCTATCTTTCGTTTCCTGTTTTTGAAATTTTTCAGTCTGTCATCTCCTATCAGATTTGAACGAGAACAAGTGAGTGTTTAAATAAAGGTGGCAGTGACCATGTCTTCGACTAAAAGAGAGTTTTACTATTCCAGGATGGGGGTTGGGGGCATAATTATGTACACTGTACGAACAAGATAAGGAAACTAGAGTTTGATGGAGCTCTTTGCAGATAGGATGAAATTTTGCTATGAACCTTGAAATCTTTTCTTATTTCTGGCATCGGTCATTTTCCACACACACTCTCTCACTCACGCACGAACGTATGCAAACACATTTTATGAGCACAAGCAATGCATCCACATCTATGTGGTAAAATAAGTTAACACGTGTAGCCCACGTATTCAGAACGTACACATCTAAATGTAATGCGAGGGCTTACACGTACATGGACAAACAAGTCAAGCATTCATACACATCGTGCACGTTCACTCAAACTCGTGCTGACATACAAACACATTTGATGCGCAAATACGAGGCAAACACATTTGCACGCCAGCGCGCGCGCACGGGGAACTGAACTCGTTTCCGTTGATCACGTCGTACACACATCGCGTGTCACTCAAAAACTGCTGACTCCCTCCTCAGAGAGCAGACATCACTGGTCGCTATTTGAATAACCAGAACTAAAACCATCAGCAAATATCCCTGAAGTTATTTCGCTTACTCCATTAAGGAAGAATGGTTTGATGGGAGGTTTGTAGATGGAGGGAGAAGAGTGGTCGGAGGGAGACAGACTGTTCGCCGATATTGTGCTTGGCGTAGTGAGGGATGCAGACGAGGAAATGAAGTTAGGCAGAGGAGAGCTGATGGGAGAAATTTTTGGGGGTAGGGTCGGTTAGACATGCAGTTGATAACGTAGCAGCATTCAAAGAACAGAAGCCCATAATTGTCATTCCTGCCAACGACTCGCACGTGCGAGCATACTCCTGGCCCTCCCTTCTCCCACCCACCATCTCTCTCTCCCGATCTCTCAGACACGCGCAGGCAGCCAAAGTGTTTACGTCTAGAGGTCTCGCCGCCTCCTGGTGCTTGACTCCACAGACCGGGGTTGTATGTCTGCGACATGAGACATCGGGGCCAAACACAATGCAAAGCTCAGTTGTCCACCCCACACCACCCACCACACCTACACCTCCTCCACTTTGTGTAACGATTACCTGTAGAGGAGGGTTAATTCGTTGTGTTTCTTTGGACGGTCTTCGGCTCAGGTCCTCTCCCCAGACACTTTACAGTGCAACCACGGACGTACACTGGAATGTTGGCAGACACCTTTTTATTTCTCGCTGTTGACCGTTAGAACGGGGCTTTGAGAATGAGCTTCCGGTTTCGCTGTCAACACGAAAAGGAAGAGAAGACGATGCGAGCTCTCGCGTTGACGGAGGTGAACATTTTCAAGCTTTTTATGATATGTTGTGTCTGTTGGTTAACTGACTCAAAGCTGCAGGGAACGAGGTAGTGGAGATGACGACCTTTGATGAAAAGAAAAGAGTATAAGCAAAAAAAAACCACACACACACACACTCACGAAAATCTACTGTAGACAAAAAAAAAAAAAAAAAAAAAATAAATAAATAAAAAGTAAACTCCGTATGGCCCTTGACTTGCTGTAGTTTCAGAAGTCGGCTTTCAAAATACTCACCGAGACCTGACAGTTAACCACTCGGAGAGAGGCTAAGCATGGGTCTCAGCAGACTGCCAGCAGTCCAACCGATGTACGTCCGTGGTGCAGCGCTCCGCTCAGGAGGGCGATAGAGCGAGAGGGCAAAGCCCACAGACGGGCTTCCTCGCTCTGTCAGGGACTTGACCTCCGGCATGGTAGGCCAGGCCCTTGGCCGACCTGTTGGCTCGAGACCGAGTCAAGAGCACGTCGACCGCGCATGTGCGCATGCTGAGGCAGGCCATCCTCCGCAGGGATGAGCGTGTCTGCATGGTTGCAGAGTGGTGGGCTTGCTGTTTCCCCATGTTCCCTCGGTTGTTTTAATGCTGGCAACAGCTTCTCCTAAAAGAACGCGTGGTGCGTAGGAGAACGTGGCGTTTAGTGTATGTGCGCGTGGGTTGTACAGACTTTGTGCGTGCATGCGTGTTGGCGATATTTTTCTTCGTGGTGTGGTGAGTGTGTCTGAGCGTTTCTAGACGCGTGTATGTGTGGCGTGTGTGGGTGTGTGGAAGGGGGAGGACTCGTTTGCCACCAGCAGATACTGCGGGACATCTTGTTCCTCTTCTTATTATGGTTCTTCTTGTATTTCCCGAACGCAAAGATGCCAGCGTGTGTCCATTAATAGCTGAGCAGGAACAGTTATTATCGGTGAGAATTTATCCTCCTCCTGCACGTCATGTTAATCGTGTTTCTAGTGGATGGCGCGATGGAGGGAATGACTGACAAAGTTTGCTTCTCCGAATACACGGTTCAAACCCGACCATCCCGTCGAGACTGGCTTCTGAGTGACTGCAATCTGTGCCAGAGGTTTACGCCAGAAGCACGATGATCGAGTCAAATCACGGAGGCGAGACTTGCTGATTTATTTTATTTTATTTTTGCTACAATCTCTACTTTACAAGTGTATCAGCAGGTACCACTCTAACGTCACAAGCGGACGGAGTATGAGCCTGTAGATAAGTGATGTTTACGACAGTTTCACTGATGTGTGACCAATACCTTCATGCACTTTCTTTGATCTTTCCTCAAAAAAAAAAAAAAAAAAAAAAAAAAAAATCTGTAAAACAAACAATAAAACAAAGTTAGTTATCAATAAATCATTATTACCACCACTAGCGGAAGTAGCAGCACCAACGTCAAGAGCAACAACACCATCTGGCTAAGTGTCGGATGTGATTTTTAGTTGTCTCGTTACATTTGTTTGTTGACATGCTATGTCCCATTTTGAGTTCATGTTTGGATAGTTACATTGCATTGCACCTACTGAAAAGTTGGGAAATGTGCTATAAACATCTACTGTAGTAGTATTATTCGGCTTATATTAGCCCTAGGACAGATAATAAAAATGGAACAGCCTGCCTCTTTCCCTCCCTCCCAATGAGCTTTCTTTTCGTTTTCTTATGCTTTTTCCTCTTTCTGAAGCTATTAGCGATTGACACAAAATGGTAAAGCAACTGGACCTGGTGAAGTTTAGCAAAAATTCACCAACCTTATCTCTATCTCTTTCCACACACTAAAAATTGTGTACATTATTTTAGCACAGGCATTTACCCTGACATTTAGCTGTGCAGTTATTTTCCGTCCTCTGCTGCTATTCGTCTTCGCAGTCCAGTCATCTGCCAGGGTTATCCAAGGTCTACACCTTCCCTCCCTGCCTTACCTGCTGGAGGGTCACCGCCAGGGCAATGTATTATCCCCTAAATCTACGCAATTTCAGAGCACGTTCTTCGGTGGGAGTTTCCTTCATTATTTCAACCAGGGGAGGAAGTGTATTCCCGCCCTGTATAGGAGTTATTTTTTTATTACACCAGTAAATATACTTTGCTTGCCATCCTTTATTTCATAGTTTATTTTAAACGTCTCAGGGGATAACACGGGTTGCTAAGTCAGTTTTATGTAAAAGCAGTTTTATAAACTGTAACCCTGACATCTTTTGGGTTTTAGAATAAAGGTTGTATCTTTGTGACTTAGAATACATCATTATTGTACTTGGATCTTTTCGTTCACATTTTTTTTTTTTGGTATTTAAATGTCGTTTCTTTGCATACAGTCGGTATTACACGTTTTAAAAATTCTGCTCTTGCTTCAGTCGATCTATCTGTTGAAGTCAACCACTCGAAAATAATCGTACACATCCACAAAGATTCAGAGATCAGACCTCTAATATTTGTGTGTATGAGGAACATTTTCTGTTTGATATATAAATATAAGTGTTGGTTAATTCCCTGCATCTGCTAATTCTCTTCCGCGATGACTGACTTCCGTGTATATTTGTGTATCTGGTCACCACGACAGTGAGACTGCCACTTCCACTCACAGGGCATTTTCAGTCTTCAAAAGATGTGTGACATTTCCACTGCATTTTCAGTCGTCAAAACGAGTCTGACCTTTCCAGCTGCATTCGAGAGCGAGGCTGACATTTTCGGTAACCGGGTAAAATTTCGTCCGTTAACGCACGGGAATGTTTTCAGTCGTCGGTACAGTAGAACAATCATTTCGCGAGGTTTTCCCCTCACTTACTCAAATTTAGCGTTATTTCTCACTTCCTGTCTGAGTAGTTTTACCGGAAAAATTTCCGATACTAAATTCCAATTCCCACCTACCACCAAACAAAATGGCTCCCTTTCATTGGGGGAAAAAAAAAAAAAAGCTTGGAAATTCCTGATTCCTTATCTTGGACTTCGTGTCTTCTCGCCAACCAGCAGGACAGGGGCTCGATTTGGTAGCAATGGGTCTTACCTATGTGGAAATGCATGGCAGCAGGTCTTAGTTAGTAAATATTTCCCATCACAGACATCGAGAACTGGAACTAGTGTCACGCATTCGTGCATTTCATGGCTGGTCGTCCCAAACGACCGACAAACAGACCAGTGAAGTATGACATTCAGACATCCCCGACGACAGGGAGCGGCGAACAGTCGAGAATCGTGTAAACGAGCAGACGACAGGACAGGCACCTCTGTGGAGAAGTGTGTCACAAGGAGCGCCGACCAGGGAAGTATGAGGTTAAAATACTGTAGATGTAGAGTTAAAATTCAGCCCAGATTCCTGTTGTCGTTTGTTTTTTTTTGTTTTTGTTTTTTTAAAATAAAGCGGTTACTTACTGTCAGAATATATAATGGTATCCAACTGTCAGATCGTATTATCATGTTGTCACAGTGTGCGTCGAGCAGAGAAAGAAGACATTAAATACGGAAGTCGTAGTCTTAATTCTTTTACATGTGCGCCGGCTTGTACAATCTAATTTATTCTAATACAAAGTAAAGAAGGGTGGATATACTTATTAAACATAGTAAATGCCAGCGGAGACAAGATCTCTTAAAAAAAAAGACACAGATGGTATGTGTAGGCATCCTGCTGTGAGAGAATGTTCGACTTTGTAGGTTTGTCATGTATTGGTTTGCGGAAATAAATCTGACAGGCCATACCTGTGTACACAGCTGAAAGAGGCAGACAGCCATAATGAGACAGAGTGGTTCGGGAACTGTCCTTTCACTCTCTGAAAAATAATGGGGGGGGGGGGGTGAGGGGTGATTTAAAAAAAAAAAGAAGGAAAAAAATGGAAAGTCGTCCTTCATATTTATTTGAAAAAGGAGCTACATTTTCATGGCGCCAAGTTGCTTTACGAGGATTTAACATTTTTTAAAATCCAGTAGTAACCTGGTCACCTAGAAAAATCATGGGCAGTTTTATGTACGTAAAGTACATGCAAAAAAACTCACGCCAGCCTAGACATGTAAAATGTTCGCAAAGCAGTTAACTCAGCCACAAAATGCACAAAACTAGCTTTAAAAACCGAACTTTCTCTCTTTCACAGGTCAGGACACGCTCGGCGAGATACAGTCACAGTTGCTGACTCCAGCCTACATTCAAACATACTTCCCCAACAGCCATCCGGCACCCTCCCGCCACCCCTTTCCCTTCATTCTCATTTCAACCATCGTGAGCAGCTCACCTCATTCACTCCCGTTATCTTGTCAACAGAAGGCCTTTGATGTTCTCAGTTTTTAGCAGTGCGGGTCCACTCTTGCTTTAATCATCAGCACTGACCGACTTTTGGTCTTGCATTCACGTTATCTTGTCAACTGTTTTCAAACAGTTTTTCAGCAGTACAAGTCCACTATTATTTTAATCATTAACCTAGACCTTGGATAAATATAGAACTTTTTTTTTTTAGGCTGGCCACAAAATACGCTTTGATACTGATACTGATAATGATAATGATCAAGCTGGCAATAGCAACAGAGGCAGCAGTTAGCAACAAAGTAACAGAATGAGCAAGTGGCAGAGCTTAATAATTGTCATTATATATTGTTATAATTGTTAGTGACAATGGTTGAAATTGGACCCGTAAAATAAAATGAACATGCACCAAACACCACTTGACTAGAGTTGACAATAGTTATCGCAGTAAAACTTGTTTGTCTGTGCCTCACAATACTGGAGGGGAAAAAAAAAAACAACACCGAACAGAGCTATTCATCTATTGTGAATGAGTTTTTCGGTTGTTGTCGTTTGCTCGGTGCTGTGTTCTCACCTTGATGGCCCGCAAGTCCTGTTCTTTGTGTGCCCTTGTTCGCAGTGTTTGTATTACTGCTCTGGCCGACTGGCTGTCAGGTTTCGACTTGGCTGTTTACCAAACTTTTTACCTACTTCAATGGTAGGAAAGGATTGTTGGAGAAACAGGCAGTGCCAGACTGCTAACTTTTGTCCGAAATGTGTTCTTCATTGGTGCCATACATACTGTCTAGCTAATCTTGCTTTTACCCTCGACTAGACGTAGTAAGGGGTGGAGGGTAGCAGAAAGATGAACATTGAGATTCATTTATGAGTAAATGATGAATGAAGTAAAAGATGAAAAACAGTATTTTGTTTCCTAATGGAAATAATTCTATCTGAGAAAAGAGCGTTAAGAACATCCCCAAACACACCTTTGTTGATAACTCGTGGAACCACTAGTTCTCTCTTTCTGGATGACTAAAGATGGATGGATAGACTAATGAATGACAGGCCGACGAACTTGCAGACTAAATGATGGACCAGCCGATGAACAAGTGGACTAAATGACAAACCTGTTAGCCGCTGGTTTGAATGACTGGCTGACTGACGGACCTGACTGTCGAACTAGCTGAATGAGCGACTGAATGAACTTCGACGCATTGATGAACAGACAGATTTTTGCATGAAAGGTATATAAATTGCCGATCACCTCCAGAAAGAGAGATGGAAGTCAAGAAAGAAGAATGGAAAGAGAAGATGTAAACACTTTCCTTACGGTCGCCAAGCCTTTCGGAAACTTAGAGTTGAAAAACACACACCCAACACCCAGAGTTGTTTACGAACCACAAGTCATTTGATCGGAGTCATCCCCCTCCCACTTCACACAGACACTCAGCCCGGACACAAACTACCTGAGTGCACCCAGAGGACTCAAGTGCGATTCCGACAAGGAAATCGGTACTCAAACTTTAAAGGCGTGACTCCAGACATCTTCAGGAACGATCCACATTATCCCAGTTTGTGGTTTAGAAACATTTGTCCGTGCTTTATCGGTACCCAATCTCTCTCTCTCCCTTCCGCCTTCTAGCTTTTGCTGGAGTGCACCTCCTCAGTTTGTATTCGCATTATATCTTTGTTTATCTGTTTGCTCCGCACGCCTCTTTGTAATCTCATGATCACTGTGTGTGAGAGAGAGAAAGAGTATGAGAGTGCACGCGCGTGTGTGTCGGTGTGTGTGCAAGTGTGCGTTTGTAAGTGTTCGTGTGTGGCCCTCTCTTTCTCTCGTTTTCCCAACCTGCACGCACGCACGCCCCATGCACTCTCGTCACTGCCATCTTGTTGACCCGTGCACGGGGCGGCCAGCCTCGATGTCGGTAGCGGCTCGGATAACGACGGTTTAGTGGCGGTGGTGACAAACGAGTGCCAGCTCACCGGCCCAGTCACGACTACAGCCACACTCCCCTGCACAGCGGCATACTGACACATAACCTTCACCACCTGGGCCCAGCCGGCACCTTCTTGGCACTCCTCCAGACTCTCCTCCAAAGTCTCACTCAGGCCCCTCCAAAGTGTCTCAGCAAACCCTCTCTGTGCTCTTGTGTTCTGGCTAGAGCCGCCAGCCTGTGGGATTTCCTCCCGCAGATAGTGCCACGAGGTTCTTCGGTGTGCCCTCATGTCCACTGTGCCCTGGTTCAACCCGACTAGGCGATAAACCTCGCAGAAGCCAGTCACAGCTCCAGCTAGAACAATAACACAATCCCAGCAAGAACAATAACAATGACAACGCCCAGAAATAGCAGTTGTCGTTCTTGTCGTCGGCTTTAGCAGAAAATGTAAATATTATTGTATGCTGTGTGCCCCGAGAGAGCATTGAAGAAGTGTACATGCTTTCAAGTTTTGCAGCCAACGAAAACAAAGAGTGCAGACATCCCGTGCACTGGCTAGAGAAACCATTGTACACTACAAGTGTGCAGATTGCCTCAGTCTGTTCTTCCTCGTTATAAATATTTTATTTTCTTAACACTGATTTTTTTTGTTTTTGTTTGCTTTGGTTTTTTTTTTAATTGTTCCTCTGTGCATCGACCCTCTAATAACCCTTTTCTATGAAGAATAAAAACTAACAACAAGAATGTGAGTGAACTCAGGGCGGCAGCAGGACATAATATGTAACACCGTTCGGCTTACAACAGCTTATGTTTCCTCCTCCAGTTCAAATATCAGCCCGGGTATGTGGAGCAGTCTGTCACTCTTACATGTCATTTATGCAGCTCGGTATTATGTCGTGTCCCAGCGGTGAATACATAATTCAAGTGTACATCAATATGTAGCAGCACACATCCACTAATGGGATTAATCCACGCAGTCTAAGCGGGTAGACAAAGCGGGTAGACAAAGAAAAAAGAACGAGTAGAAAGAAAAAGAAAAGAAGAAGGAAGAAGACAACTAGAAAAATTAGAACTGGAAGGAGAGGAGAAGAAGAGGAAAAGGAATAGAAGGAAGGGGGGGTGGGTTGGTGTTTTACGCCGTGCCAGCAACTGAGGCTATATTACGGCAAGCAGCCAGCCCTGTAAACAGATGCCACGTGCAGAGAAAGAACAGCGTGCCCGAGACGAGAAATGAACTCTGGGCAGCCAACTTTCACTGTATTGGTGACAGACGCTAACCGTTGCGCCACCGGACCGCTATAATAGAAGGAAGAGGAGACATAGAGGGAAAACGTAGTAAGAAAGAGAAAGAAAATGAATAGAAAAGGAACAGAAAGAGAAGGAAGAATAGAAAGAGAAGAAGAAGACAGGGAAAAAATGCTTAGAATGAAGATGGCAGGAAGGAAAACAGATCCAGAAAAAAAATAGAAAGAAGTGGAAGAGGAAATAAGTAAAAGAGAAGAAATAGCAGGAGGAAAAAGAGAAAAAAAAAAGCAAAAGACGAGAATGATGCGGTAGATATAATGCAGGAGAAGAAGAAGAAGCAACATCTTCTACTCAGCCGATCCCAATTCATGCGTTGTGCGATGACATCATCGTTTCCGCTCGCTCAGCACCGCCAGTCTAGAGAATACCTGAGCCTTTCCGCGTCAGTGAACACGTCTAACCGCCCTCCTAGACAGTTGGGGAGAATACAAAAGTCCACGAAATAAAAGGAATGGAAGAGCTATGCGGGTGTGTGGGTGTTAAACGTAGGTGAATGGGCGTGGAGCTGGGTGCAGATGGCTAACCGACAAAACAAAATACAAAAGCATATATATATATGTATGTCAGCATTCCTTCTGCTCACTTGGCCTTGTCGCCAGGTTTCATTGTTGGATAAAGCGATATAATGATCTCTCTCTCTCTTTCTGTCTCTTTCCTTACATATAAACATAAAAATAAACATACAGACACCTCATAGAGAAAGGTGAGAGAGACACACATGCGCGAACATAAAGATATTACATATTAAATAGATATGCATGCCCTGAATGATAAAAAAGACTTTATTTCACACAGCCACACACCCACACACAGCCGTGTTTAAATGTTAACGAGACATGGATATGGGTATACATATTATGGTGTATATATATATATACACACAATTGTAAAAAAAAAAAAAGTCAATCCCCCCCCCCCCAAAAAAAAAAACCCGCGATCATGCGTAGACAATCTTTGACACTCGTTTAGGCAGACGACCTACAAATACATTTTGACATGAACATTTCTCTATGTTCACTCTATGTTCAGTTGTCTGTTCTAGCCGGTACTGACTTTTTCTTTGGACTCTTCACATTAGCCTCACCTTTCTTCCAATCCATCTGTCTGTAAGATTGCTGTCTGCCTGTCTGTCCGCATAACCTCTTGCGGTCTCGCTACCCCCAACCCGCTTATGTTTACATATTTTGTGTTACAATATCATTCCTTCAATCACACTAAACTGAAATCGAGAAAACAGACTGAATAAATATTGAATTCCCAAAGCCTCTTCGTCACATACAACTCTTTGTTTTCTGCATCTGTCTTTTCTTCTTTACTTTCTTTCGTTTTCCTTTCTTTATTTTTTTCTTTTTTTTCCCAGGGTAGTAACTACTAAATGTTCGCGATTCTGCAATATTCTGGAGTCGTGGAAGACTGAATGTAAGGGAGGTTGAACCATATGCTTCGTGGAGCTCTTATCTCAGAAAGTCAAAAAGACGGAAAACGTTAAATGTTTATTCAATCCCCAGCGATAAACAGAAATCGAATAAGGAAACGACCATGGCCTGGCTTGGGAGCTGTAAAGCTCGTCGTTGATAGACCAAGTCGGCACTGAAAGTAAACCTGCCTCTTATCTTGCTACAGACCATCTCCCCCGCCCCCTTTCAAAAAAAAAAAAAAAAAATCGCCATTTTTTCTTCATCCCTTTCTCCTCACTGTCCTCCCGCTCATATCAGTACTAACAATCAAACAGACTTAGCACTTACAAGCTTCCGCATCCGTTCTGCAAACTTGATTAGCAGAAATCGAATTTCTTTTATTGCTAGTGTTGAATTGAGATATGGACCGCAATTCAGCTCACGGAGCAAGCTACGTGTATTTTTTTTTTTGGACTATATCCTTTGGTTGGCTAAGGTGGCTGCAATGTCTCTTCGACACGTTTATCGTATTTTGGAACTAAATGCCAGCCCTTTCTGTTGCGGACCTCTGTATTCTTTCTTTGTCGTTCATTTTTAGTCTCTGGATGCATGCCATGTCCTCTAGTCACCTTTCTCCCTTGTAGACAGAGATTGTATAGTTCTTAGTGTAAGCTATTGTCTGTCCATGGTCTGGGTGCAGGCAAGATTACAACCTCCTTCCGAACTCCTGTTCTCCTTCTCTCCACCCACCTACCCAGCCCCCACTTTGACCGACCCTCGGAGAGCGTATACGTCAGCATGTCTGTTTTTAGAAGACTCTGGAGTTCATGAATACTTTTGTCGCAGTCTCTCGTAAAAAGAGAATTGCTTTTCGATGGGAAGCAGCAGTCAGCACCGGCAGAACCGAACGCTCTCGTGAAGAACGTCTCTAGACACGCGCTGTCTGCTAACGCGCATGCAGACGAGCGTTTGCGAGTGCGTGCATATGCTTGCGTGCGCGTGTGAAAAGAAGTGCCCCGGCGTGCCATCCTGACTCATTGACGCCAAGCGGCTTGCAGCTTTCGCATCCATGGATTTTTTTTTTTTTTCAGTATAATGATCCGCGGACGCTCGTGCTGCTACCCTTTGCCATCGGGACTCTCGGTGCAACGCCCGAGCGATGGCGAGACAGATGTGCAACGATCGAAGTGAAGCAGCCAGAGACAGTACAGTCATCTCAATACTATGCACAAGGTGTTGCAGCGTCAGCTGCGTGTTGGCGCCTGTCACTTTATATACAGACAGGGTCACATGCCTCGAGGTCTAGAAATTAAAAAATAATTACTTGTAGTTTTGGGGAGGGAGCGGTTGGAAAGTGGGTACAGCCATTCACTCTTTTACAATTATTACTTTAATTACTTGTGATTATAAGACGGTTTAGACTGTTCGTGTACCCACCCAGCTTGAAAGGAGCGGATATGTGGGTCCCTAGCGAAATCTCTTTCAACGACGACTTTGTAAATTGTAGCCCAGATAATTAGTTTGGACATGAACACTTTGACGATTAAACATGCGGCCTCTTTTTTTCTCTTTTTTTTTTTTTTTTGGTCGATTATGGGCCGGCGGCCCCTTGCAAGCAATTAGGTTTAAATTACAGTTTGCAATGTCATGATCGATTTACAGTAGTAAACAGAGACACAAATAGAAAGTTTGGGGAACAATTTCTCTGTACTTCAGTCTTGTTATGAAGTGTAGATTGAACATATCAAACTAGAGGATTGTGAACACGCATCAGCAATAATTAAAAATTTTCAAAATAAATGGATTTGCTAACAATATCTAGTTAGCTGCAGTTCTGGGATGAAACAGATTTTTAATCTGTTGTTACTTCCATTTTATCGGCTAAGAATAGTCATTAGCATTTTCGAATAGTTCATTAGTATGTAGAACGATTACATATCGTCCCAGTCGTTAGTATATAGAACCATCAGAGTGATCACGTCACAATGTTTCTTTGTCAGCGATAACAAAGAGATGAATGATAATTGTAACATCGCTGATATTTTCTCTGTCGTTAAATTGTGAAATATTTGCTCAGCTTGGCTTTGTGCCAGCTTTGTATTAGCAAGAGCTATTAGTGGAAGATTTATGCGCAGCTCGCAGATAACGGGACCTATATGCGGAAACAAGTCCGGCGTGAAACGAGAAGCCGTGATTTGTGTGAGACGAGGGCGAGCCGATACCTGAGACTTCAGGAGGAGAAGGATGTCTGTGTCTGATAAGTGAGACTCCAAGAGGAACACTCGGTGACCAGCGGTGCTGCTAGCAAACCTTGGGTTGTCGTAGATGTTAACTTTGTCAGTAGACGACACTATGCGAACACACAGACTAACGGCTTCAATCATGAACGTCTCTCACTCTTTCTCAGAGAAGAAAAAGAGGGACCAACAGCTTCCTGCTGTACATTTCATTTATATTCCTTCAAAACTTTCCAGCCTCTCCATAAAAATTTCTTACCTCCATAGTTAGTACACCCCATCCTAACCCCTAGTATTATCCTTCTCCCAACCCAGCAAACCTATCCCATGTTCAAACCACAATCAAAACATTCAAACTGAAGTCGGTCGAGTGTGTCTCCGTTTCACACACACACCTACCAGCAGCTGCATCACGAACCTAGCTGTCTTTGCAGTCAGAGTGCATTTCTGTGCACGACAGACTTACCAAGGAACAAAGTCACTACAGTGCCACGCGCTGCCTGGAACATGGTGACCGCATGGAGAGACGGAGCAAGCAAAGCGGAAGGAGAGGTGGTGGTGGGAGTGGGTGGGGAGGAGAAACGAACCACGACCTCAGACTGTGCGTATCAAGTTCATGGCCACCAACCGACGTGACAACATCGATCAGGCACATCAGGCGCTTTTGTGCAGGCCGCCCGACTACCTCACCCTCTTCCCCCCTCCACCGCCATTCATGTTGCCGCCAGGTCTGTTCCTCGACGCGCGTGTCGCCCTGGACGCGCGCGGATATCTCGCACCTTTACCTACGATAAGATGGACTGGCTGTATACGTCCCATGGGCTCATTGATAAGCCGAGCTTGTGGGAAGGGAGCGAAATTATGGGGTGGTGGGCTTGTCAGCAAGGTGTGACATCCTTGTGACTTACTGGGGTGCTGAGTCAGCTTCATTCATCGATAGGCGAGTGCGTCGGTGTGAGCGTGAGATAGCGAGAGGGTGAGAACGGAAATGCTCTACACTTTATTGTTGATGCCACAGGCTCGTCACAAGGGATGTAAAGAAGAAGGGGTGAAAAAAAGAAGAGTATACGGGCAGCAAGGTCAAATCTGCATAAAGAACAGCAAATTTTAAATTTAAACAAAAGAATATGTTGTCATTAAACTACTAATGCCTTTGAAATAAACAGAACTAAAATTCTTATAATTGTCAATTTAAATTCAAGTTTAAACAGTTCCCTTCACACTCCTTCTTTTCTTGAATTTATTTTTTCTCACTCTCTTTCACACTCATGCGCGATTACTCATACTTCAAGAGCATATATCTTCTAATGATTCTCTTTGGCAAGTTTCCTCACGACTATGTACTGCGCAAATAATCTTTTTTGAACTATTCAGTGAGTGCAGCTCGCAGACATTTCGACGGTAATGTGTAATTTTCTTGCAATAATCGTTTCACCAATTTCTCTTGCTCTTCAACCCCCAGCTTTTCCGTTTTGAAATGAGTATAGCAAAAGAAATGTAGCTGGGGCTAGGGGCTCCGCTCACTCACCACTAAAGCAAGTCATGCCAATCTCACCTCGCATCATTAACAACACAGAGCGGTGACAAAGCGCCTGCCAGGAGGTGACCTGCAAGCGGCATGTGGCATCAAGTCCCAAAGGTCATAAGCTGTGTTATAGTCCTTGTCGCAGGCGAGGCGATCACGTGACTCGACGATGACATCATTGGTCCTGACGACTGGAAAGGGCCGTTGACCCATTTGAGGTAGACAAGATGACGAATTTTAGAAAAATCTCGTTCTCGTACAGTTTCGTTTTCGTTTGGCTTCATGCATATTGTTATTGTATTATTTTGTTTTATAACAATTTATTTACGAGGATACTATGTCCCTGTCCCAAAAGAAAGAGAAAAACAAATTGGAGCGATAAAGGGACTGTGAGGCAGAGCGGAGACAGGGAATCGACTCACACACATTCACCGATTAATTACGCTCGTGACAGGAGCGTACAGACAATGCAAACTGGCACCAGAGAGGTGAACACGTGAACAGGTGTGCTCAGAGGTTTTGTTCGAGAAATCATCCTGGATGGTGTATTTTAATTCTTCTGACATCTGCAAATAGTCTACTCTGGGCCTGACTGAACTCAGACCATAAGAGTTTCCCAAAAATCTTACTGTACAGACATGATGATGTAAGGATTTATACAGTGATCAATTAACAGTCCAAAGGTCATGCACAAAGTTGAACATTCTTCGTTGGTTCAAAGAAAAGGGGATCTATACCAACATCCCCTAGCATATGGTGAGGTTTCTTTAGGTACAGTGTAAGCGCCCAGCCACATCACAGACAGGAAGCGCCAACAACATCAAGTCGACAGTTCAGGCAGCTCAGAAAAATATACGCTGACAGCAGTTCGCGGGGTTCATGTCATGTGAATCATGATGCACGCAGTGGCAAGGGCCTTGGCCCACCTGACCGACCTGTGGGTGTGTACAGTCCATGCACGTGGTGGAAGAATTTGTGATAACGATGGGTTTTGATAAGGTCTGCGAAATTGTGTGTGTGTGGGTGTGGGTGGTGTGGGAGAAAAGGAAGGAGCGCAAAAGATTTTAAGACTCCCACAAATATATTTGTGAAGGCTGAGAAGTACAAGCTTTCCCAAATGACGGGTTAAGTTGTCCAAATACGACGAGACAATTATTACTACACAAGTATATGATTTAACTCCCACAACTCTTCCCACTACTTCTCAGATAAATACAAACTGAGCTATTTCTATCAGTTACGACAGTTTAACAGCTGTGTTAAATACTTGGATAAGAGTTTTTTCCAGTTACGATACGAAACAGGATTTCACATCGCGTAAAAATGTGCGGAAATCAAATAAGAGAGCTCCAAATCGAGTGAAAAAAAAATTTGCAAAGAGAATCTGAAAATATCAACGATTTGGCTTTGGGTGTAGGTAGGAAAGTGGGTGTAGGGGAGGTGTTGCAAAACGATAAAAAGTTTAAATCGGAGATCTCATCGTGAAAGACATTTTGTAATCAAAGCGGACATGAAAGCAGAGGGATTATTACTGGTTATTAAATGCTAGGGGAATAGATTTATACATATAAAACATGCCATTAACAAAGCAGTTTATCAACATTAGAAATCCTGAACACACATATACATTGGTGTGCACCCTTGTTTCTGGAATTGGATGATGCAACTCACAATTAATGTGTTCACAGGAGAAGGGAAGAGGATCTTTAAGAAAAATAAAACTATAACAGTTATAATCGAGGATTTGAATCAACTTACAAAAATATATTATGTCTGAACAACTCTAGAATTTTATAGAAATAAACAATAACAAAACTTTAAAATGCTTTAGAGCTCTTTAACGAAAGAATTCACGGAGATATAAAATAAGATTCTGGAACCTCTGACAGGATACAAGACTAGGCTTCAACTCGTCCCATTGTTTTACTCCTTTACAAAAGGCTGCGGCCTTCTCTAGTGAACCCAGTAAAATAAAGTGGGCTATAACTAATGCCATATCATCAATGATTGCATTAAATAATAGAAAGCACCAGTCACGAATCATGTGTTTATTATTATTATCAGTTAAGTACCCTTTTTTGGGAAGCCATAACATTCTTTGTCGGTGACCAAATCCAACATGATGTAAAGTCAATACTACGGCCAAGCTTCAGCTGAGGAAGGAATGTGGATTTCCACAAAGAAGCAGTAGCCTGTCTCTTGGTTTATTACAGTTCCTTGTGTGTCATCACACGATTTTAAGCAAGATGCCATCTGCCTGTTTGTAGTGTACGATCTGCTTTCTTTTTAGCACTGAGCTCACTGGGCTGGTTTGGGTTTTTCTTTCATGGTGTTCTTTTATTTAGACATGGTTTGAAGCAAAAAGAAAAATTCCCTCACTAAATATCACCGACATTAGCTTTAGCAGCTAGCAGCACATAAAAGTGGCTTCAACGAAATGTCTAGTCTACTAGCATAATAAAATGCTAAAATGTCCCTGGGTGTTGACAGCCGACATATGACGTGTCATTATGCTAAAAATAGGCATGACTTACACAAGGGCTGAAACTTTTAATGGAAAAGCCTAGAGCGGGAGATGAAATCCCTGCACGCGAACATGATGACAAGAAAGTGCCACGTCTGGTGATCGCGGAGACGTGAGATAAATTACGTGACTGACGTGAGAACGGTGTGGCAGTTGAGAGAGAGATATTTAAACGGTGTGGAGAGACTCTGCACACCCTCTCTCAAACACACATGCACGCAAGCACACACACACAATTAAGCTAGCATGAAGACCAATGTTAGAAGTTTCACACCTACTAAGGCTTTAATGCATCAATATTCTAATTACTACCTTGTCCATTTTCATTTTCCTCTTCTTTCATAAAGGCTATTAATGTGGGATTTCGGTGTTTGACATTTTTTTTTCTCTCTTAAGGACGCAGGCAAGAGACAAAAAAAAGTGTTTGCTTACGCTGTGAATTGTCATTGTCATTCTATCACACACACACAAAAGAGCACAAATATTCATCTCATCCTATTGTGTGTATATGTGCTTGTTTGTGTGTGCTCGAGTGCGTTGTTTTTGTAGGTTCTAGAAATTATAAGGCAACTATTGAATTGAAATCCAGTCACTTCCAGCCCACCCCACCCCACCCCCTTTTTTTTTTTTTTTTGCATTGAAGTTTCTATTAACTTTCTCTATAATTCACTGTCGACGTACTAACAACCGCTGACAAAGCTGTCCCCACCTCTTCGCTTTATGGCAGTGTTGGGGGTGGGGGGGTAAAAAAAGGAAGGCGTTGAACTTTGGCTCTTTTCTTTCCACAACGTCCATGTCTCATAAGTTGTGTTATTAAAGGTTCCCAGCCTCGCCTTGCAAAGGCAAGTAACCTATGTAAGGTCTTCAGTAGAGGTCGCACAATGCGTCAACGATGGGGAATGTAACCCATAATGATGATATTGATATTAGTTATAAAATGGCGAGGGTCACGAAGGGTCTGTGAGCTTGTCAGCTCGTATCACATAGCCAGGGATTCATTTGTGACATCCGCACTCAATGACACCCCTGCTCAACTGTTGGAGGGGACTTCTTGGATGTCCAATCACTCATCGTGGGGAAAATGTTCACTACACGCACTAGTTCCACAGATCGTTAAGCGACTGACTACACTTTCCGTGGAGATGACAGAAGTATGACAGGTTCTGAAGCACATTGACTACGTAATTTAAAGGCTGGATGTTCCAAAGTCCGGTAGCTGTAAGAGGTACGAACTGTTACTGGTTCGTTGTTCGTAAGGTGCAGCATTTCGCTCATTTTACCTTTGGCTGATAAACCATATGTACCTGTCCTCAGACTCGGCAAAAGAAATATTGCAGTCACGCGTTTGATCTCGGTAACGCTCTGCTCTACAGTCGCCTCTCCTCGTAGTATAATATAAAAGAAAGCAATACCCCTCTCAAAAAAAACAAACAAACAAAAAAGCAAAAAACCCCAGAAAAACCAAACAACAAAAAAACAAACAAACAAACAAAACAAAACAAAAAAAAAACAAAAAAACAAAACAAAAAACCAACAACAACCAAAAAGCAAAAACAAAACAAAACGGAAAAGCCAACAGGAAATTCGGGGAAATGTCATTCGCCGGCCGCGACAAACAACAATTTGCTGCAAACGTTTGCACGATCAATTAATGTCAACGATCAGAGACCCCAAACACTTTTCCCCCGACAGTCATCTGCGACCGAATGTGACGAAACAAGCCTCCAATCATATGTCAGGATGGAGTACCCTATCTTGGTTCATAAAAAGGATATTTGGCAATTTGGCTCGCTTGCTTGTGAAATGCACTTGTGCGATGGCGTGACTTTGTTGTTCAGATCACACGTTAACTGTATGAGTGTAAAATATGTAAATATATATATATTACTTATTTTGTTTATGTTTGACGTGGTGACGTCCGTTGGCTATGCTTGTGTTTCCAGTGTTGTCCATAGGAATGGGAATCCCATGGGAATCCCATGGGAAACGTCCCATGGGATGGGATGGGATGGGATGGGACAGCACACATTTGTATTTCCCATGGTAGTCGATACTTGATATTGCAAAATAAATTTACTGTTATTTCATTCATCAAGGATTTAAATCTTTCCTCTGAATCATCTATTATATGTGAAGTAGCAGGAATTATAGAACAAAAGCCGAAAAGTGGTTTTCAGTGTTGTCCATAGGATTGTTAATACCATGGGAATCCCATGGGAAACATCCCGTGGGATGGGACGGGATGGGACAGGCATATATTGCCATGGGATGGGATGGGACGGGATAGAAAAATATGTCCCATGGACAACCCTGTGTGTTTCTATACGGGTGACTGTAGTTTGTGTATAGCGTCTAGAGCTGCCCTTCATACAGACAAATGCGCTTTACAAATTAAAATATTACTATTTATTATACTCTGAATGCCAATAGCCAAGCTGTGACTGCTTGGACTGGTGGTCTCATGCGACTCACCAGATAAGACTACAATCGAAAAACTTGTTTTCCTACACGCAAATACGCAGCGGACTTATTTATCAGTCACGTCTGTCTTGTGGTTTTTCTGTGTCACTTTACACTTTAACACTTTAAAGACGAACTTCTTCGGTTTTCTACCTCGCCCATGTTGTCAATCATTTGAGGTATTGTGGCGGGTAAACCGATGTTTGTGAGACATTCAGCTTGCATTCCCTGTCGTGCAGGCATGCAAACATCCGCGCTAGGGCTCGGCTTTCCTGTGGACTCACTCCTTGCTGTGTCCGCGGATGGCAACCCTGCCTAGTCATGGACACCATCTCAGAGCGGCAAGGGTTCGGTAACGAATAATGATAATTAAAAAAATACAGACTTCTTGGGGTGGTAGGACAGCACAGTGAGGCAGTCGCTTCCAGCGTTGCGTGTGCTTGGCCTTGTACGTTCATGCTTAAACGGTTAACAAGAACCAAACGATTTCTAGAACGAAGATCACGAGTCACACTCTGTGTATGACGTTTTATATAAATTACGTCAGAATTTTTTGTTGTGTACGTCATGATTCGTCTCTCGTGTAAAATCACATCCGAAATGACGTACACAGCCCAAGAAACACTGTGAAGACAAGATTAAAAAAAAAAAACAGCCCAGGGTTTTTGAAAAAAACTTTGGAGAAAATATTTTCTTGCCTTTAAATGTATCCACTTGTTGCACTAAATTAATTTTTTTTTAAATTTTCGAGGGTGTGCCTCGATGAAAGAACGGCAGTTAGCAATGAAGCATGAGGGAAATGGAGCATGTCCCCTTGTATATAGATGTAAACACATCTCCGCTAGCCCAACTCTTTCGTTCTTAATGTCTTTTGATATTTCAAGTTGTTGCTCGGTTTGGAACAGCAACTACAGCTAATCTGCAGCCCTTACACGCACAGAGAAATGACTATCGCTGAAACTCTGGAAGGGGGAATCTGGCATGCGTTTGTAGTAGGGCACAAGCTGTTTGATGCCAAAAAGCATCAGCTCAGCAGTCAGCTGCAAACTGAGCCCGGTCTTGCATGTTTGTATCCCATTTTGCAGTATCAGCGCAATTTGCCAGTTACAATAAAGGTTAAGTGGCAATCTTGACCTTCCCCACCCCAACCACAATCCTCCGTCCTCCCACCAGGACACTAAAACTCTGGTCGGTAGCAAACTGATTTTTAAAACGACTTGGCTGAGTGCAAAATAGTATTTACCAAATGAGTACAACACCACCGTTCTCAAGACATATGTCTATACATATCACCAAGCATTGAAAAGGTCTACCCTGTGGCGTCACAATTATCGATGGACAGGTCTAATTACAGCGATAGCCGAGTGGTTAGAGCGCTGGTGTCAGAACTGAGAGGCATCGGTTCGATACCCCTGTAGCGCAGCTAACGTCCCCCAGTCGACCCATCTGACTCCTTAGAGGGTGGGAAAGGTAGGGCAGAGAGGGAGAGGAGATGGACGCCCCCCTCACATAGAGCTGTCAGCGAGAAAAGTAAGATCTCACTCCCCAGACCTGAAAAGGTCAGGGAACGACATTTACTTAATTAACATATTGTCTCAGCTTCCCTATTGGTCAGACCTGGGCAAACGCCGGCCCGCGGGCCGGATCCGGCCCGCCTCCTGTCTCTGACCGGCCCGCCCGCTGGCCGCCCACCAGTAAATATACTATATATACAGTATTGGGTAAAACTGAGTTAACTATATTAGTCCGGCCCTCTAGAACCATCCCAGTTTCTCATCCGGCCCTCTAGAACCATTCCAGTTTCTCATCCGGCCCCTTGGGAAAATTAATTGCCCACCCCTGCTATTGGTTGTAGCTTTGACAAAGTAATAAATGTATTTATGTAAAATCTCTTGTCTGTGGTGTTTGTTTGCTTTTTTTTTTTTACCTCTTTCTGAGCATGATGATTTTGTAAGCGTGCATCTAGAAAGTTGAACTGCCTTATTCTTTAAGATTTGTGGAAATATTTTGAAAAACAAATCGTACCCTACGAGATCATTAACGCTTGATACGCTTGTTGCATGACAAGGGCGACGTTCCTTTCCAAACACTTGTTCAAACTCTACGGGCTCCTTTCCCACCTCTGATGGCAGCCACCGCAGCGCAATGGGACGTTGTGTTCACGTAGTGACAACGTATCATCTTCGATCCGCTGTCGTTAGCGAAGCAGCTAACATGATCTCGGGGGGGGGGAAAGAGGTTAGAGGCGGGGAGAGGGGCTTTGCCATTATTATCTTTAGACAGCTTGACCGATGACACATCTACCTGGGAAGGATCTTATTGGATTTTCACCTCAGCACCTTCTATCATGTGCAGCCTATTTCAACTAAACACGCGGACTTGGTCTGTCAAGTTGTTGTGCTCCATAGCCAGATTGTCATCATTTCCTTATTCGATTGTCTCTCTAGGGATTGAAAAAAATCGAGAAAAGAATACCGCTTACAACTATTGTTTGACTTGAGAAGCTGACTCAAGATGAGTTCGAGATCACAGTTCTACCGTGTTAAAACTTTTCCCTATTCAAAATCAGGCGTCATTGCCGTACTAGAAACTAAGAAATTTCGCAGAGCATAGAACCACATCTCCTTACCCTAAAACTACCGTGACAAATGCTGATATCACAAAACTGATCTTGTAGTTTGCATCCTATTCATCAGTAGAACCACAGGTGTAGTCGCAGTGGCTCTGTAACGGAGCCAGCAATGACTTATCAACACGATTCTTCTGTACACGTCAGATCCTGATACACTGTACCCGATCAGTCATCTGGTCTGAGCACACCAGGTCGGGAATGTTTCTTTGCTTGTGTCTTCAGGAAGAGTTCATGGGTATGAACGCACGTGTGATCTCTCATCTGTCAACAGGACGAAGTCCAGTATCAATCGCCTCTCGGCAACCATACAATTGCTCCGTACAGTAAGATGAATGAATAAGAAACAATTCACCTACCATGCCAGCGTTGTTCTTTGAGCACCACCACAACTGACTCAAACTCAAAACCTATCAAGAAAATCAGGTCTATCGCACGCTGGATCGCTAACATCAGGCAGTTCACTAAAATGTTCGTTAACTATGAGGATATTTTTGACTGCTTGGCGGTAACCTAGTGGCGTGCAAACACCAGGCCCCAGTATCTAACAGAATCAACCCATCTCTCCACTAATATTTCCTACATAAAACTGCCTGTAAATTTCTGAGGATGGACGAGGCTCACTGGCATTTTGATTTTCATTTGCTTTGGTTACACTTGGAAGATAGCTCTCAAGATAAAACTAGCAGTCATTTGGATAGAATTCATAGGTCTGTACAGATTGATGTTGAGGGGCACCCGCAATGGCCAGATCTCTCAGTTACCAGTGAAGCCTACACTTTTATGGAATATGCTCTGCATCACCAATAACAGCACATTAGAGTAACTTCAGGTGAAGATGGTGCTTTGGAGTCTTGTGCCTGTCTTGAGGCAAACCATTATCACCTGGATAATAGGGGAAGATAATGATAATTGTCTGGTGGATGGGGTGGCCTATACAGAGCCTTAATGTCTTCATCTCTGTTCAGCTGACATTGTTTTTATCCTGCCTATCTGCAGCTTAAGTTTTACATCTTTATTGCCTATGTTTGTGCAACAGAGATTGGAATTTTTCTTTCGTTGGAGCTTACGAACAAAACTGAACATGCAGTCACATCCGACACACCCATACAATTACTAAGCTCTTGATACCCCCCTCTTTCTGAGTCATGCATGCGTGCATGCACACACACACCAGGTGCCATTCTGCCTTCATTGCAGTACCTTTTGTACTAACAAATTTTAACCAGTTAATATTTTTCAGGGCTGTTTTCAGCTTAGATGGTTCTTGCTGGCAGCCTTTAGCACAGATTAGCCATCTGTTAGGAAGATAACCTGCACCCCTAAGCTTGCTCTGCTGCTGATACTGTTAAAATAATAATAATAAAGGTCACTTGTATAGTACAATATTTCAGCTAATAGGCAAGCTTGTTGTGCTTTACACATCTCAATAATTCATGACAATCACAGTCAATGATGAAAAATGAAGAATCCAAAAGACTTTAACTGTGAACCATTAGTCAAGGGTAATGATTGAAGATTAAATAACCAAGACACTGAAAATCTGCAGAATTAGTAAGATAAAAATTGCTGTGGTACTAGCAATAAGATGTAATAAATGCAATCAGGCATAATGCAAACTGTCTTCAAAGAAGTCAGAGAAGTAAGATAATATCCATTATTAGAGAAAAGCTGTTATGATAGCAGATTCAATACCTTTTGAATGACAGTTGTGATTTTGAAATATAATTCTTGACAAATGACGAAAAGAGTTTATGTTGTGGAAAAGGGATGTTATGCTCCCTGGTATCACTTAAGACCAAATCAACAAAGAAGACTGAATTCACGCAGTGTAACATACTGTAATCTAATGGCACTAATTTGCAACTGGCCGCTTCTTTAAGATAATTTTGATTAATGTTGCTTTTTTTTTTAATCGCCTCACTGTTACAGCCCAATCCTTGTCCGTGACTTAAATTGAGGTCATAATCTGATACTGAAAACATA
This sequence comes from Pomacea canaliculata, assembly GCF_003073045.1. NCBI lineage: Eukaryota > Metazoa > Mollusca > Gastropoda > Architaenioglossa > Ampullariidae > Pomacea > Pomacea canaliculata. The sequence goes on along the minus strand of NC_037598.1, from coordinate 11,162,456 downwards.
GAGGGGAATACTGCTGAGCGGTTGGATGTATTTTGAAGATCTTATCCATTAAAAAAATGTACAGCACCGCCATAACACTGAAAGCATTGTTCTTCAATCCAATCAAATCTGTGTGCATCTATTGTAATAAGCATGTTCACCAAAAGACGGCAAAAACTGTCCCTTTAAAAAGTGCGCTGCCTACAAAAAAAAAAAATAAAAACACCTGTCGCTTGTGCAATCATCAGAATTTGCCAATAGTGATTAAAACTATACGGAATAACTGGAATGCATAAAGATCAACCTATGCTCAAATGTATTCATCACTTATTTATCTTGCTTGGCCCGTGTTGCGTATGTATGTTTAGTTTCTTTGCTACTCCTCGAGGAGAATAGGGCCAAAACAACTTATGTACATGTATATAAGTAAATGACCATGCGTTGAATGTATCATCCGGTGCGAATGTACAACAATAGCTTTATGATTCGAACCTGTATAATGTAACATTAAAGTTTTTTGTTTTTTTTTTGAAAAAAAAACCAACGAAGAGAACGGAAACGACTATAATTACATAAACGGAAGACGTTAAATGTTTGGTTTTGGACAACCCGTTTCCCCTTTGAAACCGAGTCAACGTTCGCCGAACCGGTCACGTTGTCCTAGTAAATGGCGGATATCCGACGAATAACCTGTATGCACATGTGCCGACACAAAAAAATGTTCTTAATGTTAGCACTTATTTTAACGAAATTATAACACCTAAAAATAAACTCATAACTCAACTTTTTGAAAAATAACCTAGTAATTTATTTAGTTGAACTTTTAAAGCACGTTTCTTATTAGAATAAGGATGAGTTGAAATTTTGCATAGCCCTGGAACTATTTTCAAACTGTCCTGTTGGAGAAGACCGCCATACTGTGGTTTGTGTTCAGCAGTCATCATGATTCACGCTGTGTCTTCTTTAGTGCTGACGACTGTGAATGAAATTCCGAAGAAGTTTTGATACATACAGGGAGTATAAGTGTCATATATTTCAGTGAATGGGTCTTTGAATAAAAATATAGTTGCTCATTATTTGAGACCCTTTTTCGCGGTGCCGCTTTTACGTCCATCACCGAACAACAGCTCGAATCATCATCATGTTAATTGAGGCACAACTCTGAATTAAGCCCGGAAATATTGAGTTTGAACATGGATGTACTTCGCATGAACAATCCATCCCTTTTTATTGTGCGTAGTTTGGACTGTTATGTTTCTGAAGGAAGAAATCAGACTTTCTCTCGTGGAGAGTCGTTCAGCATTCAACTTACAAGTTCGCTATTGGTGCAAGACATGTGGCCTTGTTCAAGAGAAGTCGGTCGCAAAGCAAGGCGCAAATTTCGCGAGTGCATAGTTTAGAGAACTGCTTACCGGGAACTGAAGCAGCTCAGAAAATAGATGCTGCTAAATAAATAATTTATTCATAATTGCATATGCTTGTACATAAATGGTGTGCCTGAATATTAGAGGTAGCACGTTTCACTCGGAGTGAACTTCGTATATAGCGTGTTTTAAAGTTTAGTGTTCATTTTCAATCAGATTTGTTCGCATCATTCAAAATGAGCAAAGCTCATGTCGAGAAGGCTTTCAATGGAGAAGTCTCCGATACCATCGGCGAGCCGGCAAAAACGAAAAGAACCAGAATGAGAAGAACGTCTGGAGAAATGGGACAAAGATTTGCAATCAAGAAAATTGAACGTCAGGGGGTTGAGAAAACGAGCGGAGAAACGAAAGAACATGTAAAGGTTGGGCAACTCGGGCCGGCGACTTTACGAAACAAATTATCCGTTGCTCCCAAGGAGAGAAGATGTGTCTCTGACGATGTTACTAATAAAGCAAATACAGATGTTGTGAATGAAGCCTCTGTGAGCACTAAACGGTCAGGATCAAGATTTCACGTAACGAAGTTGCCGTTACCAGTGTCTATATCTGATAAAGAAAGCTCTTCCACAGGTGAAAAGTCGCACTATGTTCAAGAAGATAGTAAAGCAAGGACTAGTAAAATGTCATTGGATGCTAAGCAAAGTGATGCAAGTAGGATAGATTCAGCTAGAGATTTTCACCTGAAAGAATTTGAGCCTGATGATTTTCAGGCTGGGGGATCCAAAAAGAAAGAAACACCATTTCTGATAGGAAGATATTTTGGCAGTGCTGCTGAAGGAAAAAGTGAAACCATTGACAGTGTGCTTTCAGACACAGGAATTAAACTTCAGCTTGAAGGGGAAATTAAAGATATACAACAGGAACAGAAAGTGAATGAGGTAGAAGAAAAGGCTGTAGCAACTTCACCAAACAATCGTTTTCTTAAATTTGATGTTGAGATTGGCCGAGGATCTTTCAAGACCGTATACAAGGGACTTGACACTGAAACTGGTGTTGCAGTGGCCTGGTGTGAATTGCAGGTATGTAATATAAACTTCCGTTTCAGAGGTTTTTGTTTTTTTAGGCAGGGTGGTCATAGATTCTTAAGTACAAAAAAATCTTGGAAAAAATACCCCCAAAAATGAAATATACTATTGTTTGTACAAATCAGATTGAAGACATGTTTGTACCCAAATTCTGTAGAGCAGTCCATCAGAACATTTTAGTCCTTTGGCAACTGTTGACAAAATTAGGCTTAAGAAACAAGATTTAAATAGCAAAGTGCACACATACCATTCAGAGATGATAATCTTTGTCATGAAGATTATTAGAATCATGTCTTTTAAGCATTTATAGGAGTGAATATAATTGATAAAACTTGGTGGGTAGTTTCAAATTTCTATAGTCACATAAATTTGCAATGCATAATATTGACTTATAAGTAAGTTGTAGGCTTTGTTAAAGGGAAGAAAATGCAGTTGTATATAACTGTGCATTATATTTGATTGGACAAACCTTTACAATTTTTAAAGGTTTATATAGAGTGACATCACTTAAATTTACAGCCTTTTATAACTATCACAGTGAGTCATAGAGTGAAACTTGATTTTTAGAAAACATACATTCAGCCTGAGTTGAGAGGTTGTCCCCTCAGGCTGGTGAAAGAAGTTGAAAAAGATAGTAAAGACTGATTTCTAAATGTTAAGCACAGATTACCATGGTGCAAGCTTGCTTATTTCATTTTATATCAATTTGAAAGCTATTTAGACAAAAGATGGCTAATAACGATGCTAGTGAATATATAATTTAGATGTTTTTACTTTATAACTGCACTATTTTTAGTGCATGAATGGATGGATCTTGTGTGATTTGATGTGGGCAGTAGAGTTCAGCAAATTTTCACTAATAGCTTATGTTACAGAATTTCAAAATTAGGAATTAGAAGTCAAATGTAGAAGTATATGCTGAAATCTTGGGATTAATTTTATAGTTAAGTTGAATGGATTTTTGAAATTCAGTGGGTGAATAAAACAAGACTCGGGCAGCTGAATGGCACATAATTCCTAGCAGGATAAGAGTGTTTTCAGCATATTTCACATTTTTGAAACGGCAGTCATATTTAGGTAGCCTGCTGATCATAAGGACCTGCTTCATTCTGGAGGTATATTTTGTATGCTTAGTCCCTTTACATACTTAATTATGCCCATGCAGTTTCTATTCACAGTTGGTAAAAGTGAGTTTTCCTATATCAGTACTGAGGGTAGGATACAAAGTCGTAGGAGCTACAGAGTACAATATCCCTTCATGGCAGTATGTTGAGGGGGGAAAAATTTGTGCTACTTTCTGAGAAAAGTACAAAGATATATTGCAAAAAGGTACCATAGATATTTTACATATGGCTATATCATATTTGGTAGATCATGTCTAAAGGGGGAAATTGCTTTATTTGTTTTGCTTGGGTTTTTTTTTAACCATCCACATATGCATCCTTTTCTGATGAAAGCAGTTTTTATCACTGCAGACAGAGCATTATTTATACACGTACACATAGGCACATAAAAAGCTGGGTAATTATTATACTAATTACAGTATATAGATCAGTCCCCATTAGGACTAAGGGTCTGTGAAATACTAAATTTGTTAATATCTTTGATAGTTTTGCCAGCCTATAAGGTTTCACTGATTTTTGACATCCTTTCCAGTTTTCTGTTATTGTCCCTAGCGCTATCTAAAGATGATCAGCTGTGCCCCTACCTTTGAATATTTGTTATAGTAACTCAGTTTACTACTTAAAATATTGTTCGTCATGGTTCAGAGGCTCTATAAATCATCAAAAACTTTTAGATAAGTCAAAAGTGGTTTACAATTTTAGATTTTTTTACTTGTTAATGTTTAAGATACTTGCAGCTAGCTGACAGATGAGCTGTCATTTAAAGATTAATCAAAATATCCTTTCTCTACACATACTTTTTTAGGTAGTGGAACCTCTCAAATAATAAAAGTTCTTTTTATGTGCAGCTTAAAAATACTAGTTAACAGCAGAGAGAGAATTAGAAGGGGATTCAAACCACTTTGATTGTCCATTTAAAATTCATTAGTTACTTTTTTTGCAATGACAGACTTCTATTACTGTACAGCTAGACTGGTTAGTAAAGTGTCAATGAAGATGGTGATTTCCATCTGTAACAATTACTAGGCAGACATTAAAGAGGGAACTTCTTCTAGCCGAAGGAAGAAAATGGTTTCAACCTTTCCTTTTGCCAATGCAAGGGAAGGTAGAAGTACATGCAGTGCTGACAACTAGTGTCCAGTCATCACCAATTACTACATGAACAATATGCAGGGTATAGGGTATGAGAGGTGAGGAAAACAGTTTCTATCTGAACATACTGTCATTGTTGAGACTGAATGTATTCTTCATAAACAAACCAACAGAAATATAATATAAAGGAGAGAAGGATGAACCCTGGTGAGAGCAAAGCTGGGTGGGGAGAAGGCTATGGAGAAACGGCTGATAGTCTGTGATTACATCTGTGGTCAAAAGGGCTAGGACTTCAGTTTTGTGTAATGTCATATAGTCAGAAACGGCGAGATTTCTGTGCCATGAAGAGTGTGCAAACATCTGTGATGAGCTTATGCTCACTGCACTTGGGGTGTTCACTTTCTTTCCGTCTCTGAGATGATGATTTTAACCACGCTGTCAACCACATCTTGGAAATAGGTTAATGGAACTCTTCCCGGTGATGGGGGAAAAAAACTCATTGCAAGGGAAGTAACTCTCACCTTGTAGCAGACAACAACAATAGATTGGGCTACGATGTCAGACATTACACTTACCCAATTTTGTATCTGTTCTTTGCCCAAATTTGAAGGGTTCCCCTGGGACCCCATTGACGAAAATTGAAGGGGTCCTCCGAACTTTTAATGCGTACCGTTTTTTTGCGTAAGCAGAAGCCCTGCCACTTTATGGTCATGAACATCTCTTGAATGATGGCTTCTGATCCATTCATACTTTTATGCATCCTCTTGCACCCCACTGCCTCGTGCCACTGGGTGCACACTTCATCCTCTTTGGTGATGTAAAAATTTTAGAACCTTGTGGGTGGGTACTCCCAAAGTAACATCATCAAAGCGATCTGGATTTTTTCAACGTGTGCCTTGCATCTGTCATCACAATAATCCCATCGGTCAGAGGAGACTATTCTGCTTAAAGTAAAACTATGACTGACACTTCAAGAAGTCAACAACTGCAGATCGGTGGAAGCCATTTTCTCAGAAATGTATCATTTACATGTCCCAAATCTGTATATTTGGCAAATTTTTAGTGCTGAATGGGGATAATCCCTGATGTAATGTATGCAAGGTACATTCTTTCATTTACAGAATAACTGTCTCCTAGCGGAGACAACTAGTTCAAGACGATATTATGTCCCTGAGGACAGCCAAAGATGATCATCTTTGACATCTTCACTTCAAGCAAAGATGTGCACAAGACTGAATGTGCATGAACGTGATCTACAATCTCCTTCACCTTGTCATACTCGCCAACACACAAACATCTATCGTGGGGCCACTTTTGTAGATGGTGAATGGGCACTGTGTTATCCATTTGTAAAAGTATGAACATAGCACCAAAGCGTTTATGTACTTAATGTCAGCCACCAGGGGAATAGACTGAAAACGTTGAATATTGTTATCCCCGATTATAAGTAAAGAAAGATATAGAGATATAAAGAAAGAAAAAGGAAAGCAATAAAAATAAAAGTTTTAAAATTCAGTTGTTTTTATGTTTGTGTTATTTCTGCTGTTCATACTTTTCTCATTCAATTGTTGGTCCTAACTCTGACAGTATGTTCAGTTGCAAACCGTTCTACCTCATCTTTCTAAAATCCAACAGCAAGTACTTTGCTGAGAAAGATGTTTTATTGCTTGGGTAGTAGGCACTGCCTGTGATCTCCACCCTGCCTCATGGTCGGGGTAGCAGTTAGGGAAAACTGAAAGTCAGCACTGCGTGTACTTTTACCTTCCCTCGCCAAGAGAATTTAAGAAACCGCCCACAAGTTCTGCCTTTAAGCCTCTCTGATGCCTGATTTTCTTTTCCAGTTACAGGCTATTGGGAAACTTGCTGCTGAAAACTGTTCATTATTTGATGAGTGATAAACATTTAATGTTGCATTCCTCATGGCTTTTTGATTTATCGCTGTTGACTCTTGGCAAGATTACCATCAGCATCAACAATTTATTGAAGGCTCATATTGCTTTGCAGGACAAGAAATGGAATAAAAATGAACGACAGAGATTTAAAGAAGAAGCCGAAATGTTGAAGGAATTACAGCATCCCAACATTGTGCGATTTTATGACTACTGGGAAGAACAAAACCATCGCAACAGGAAAGTCATCATCCTAGTAACAGAGTTGATGACATCAGGAACTCTAAAGACGTTTGTATATATTTTTTAAAGTTTAGTTTTCTCACTCAGAAGATTTAGTTTATTTTCTATTTCTTATCCAAAAAAAAAAGTTTCACAATGTTTGACTCAGCCATTATTTAACCATTGAAATGCTACACACTTCTGAAGGATGTATTTTTACTGTTCATCAAATTGTTGATTTCTTTGGGCTCACTTCTGGGAGATATTTTAATACTTTAGTCAGTTATTCACATGCACCTGTCTAGCCCAACATTTGTAAGTAGTGTTCCCTAAGGCATAAGTACTAGAAAAAAGAAAAAAAAATCATGGTGTATGCATTGAGATTCTTTTACTATATAATGCAACTTTATTGATCCCCAGTGGCGATTCAAGATAGTGCTTGTACTAGCAATAATATCTATGATATAAAAGAGATAATATAAATGTACATGTTGAAATAGTTCTCTCTCACATACACATTGCCAACAACAGCAGATACAGATACCAGGCCCCCTCAGGCTAGTACAGGATCTTTTAAGATTATTCATGTACATGCATGATTAGTACTTTTTAAAGTTGTGTAATGTCAACAACTAAAAGATGTGATAAATATTTATTTTTTTATACTGTCTGGTTGCAGATACCTGAAAAGATTCAAGAAGATTAACCTCAAAGTACTCAAAAACTGGTGTCGACAGATATTGAAAGGATTGTATTTCCTGCACACTCGCACACCACCTGTAATTCATAGAGACTTAAAATGTGACAACATCTTCATCACAGGCACTACAGGCTCAGTTAAAATTGGTGACCTGGGCTTGGCCACGCTTAAGAACAAATCTTTTGCCAAGAGTGTTATAGGTATGGGTGCTTTTTGGCTTTTATTTTTACATGTGAAGCTGATTTAAAATTGTTAGCAAACAGCAAGTTCATGAAACTTCAGTCTCTCATGTTTATGATATTTGTGATGAAATATGTGTTCTTGATAAATTTCAGCAACCAGGTAATCTTGGCGAAAGTGAGTATAACAGAGCTCCTGACTAATATCTACCCTGAAAACATGGGATGATTTGACTTTGCAGATCAAAAATGCAGACTTTTTTTTTTTAAAAGCATGCAAACCATGTACTATGCTTTCATATTTGATCATTTATTTCTTTTTCTGTTTCTTCTTTCCCCCCCCTCAAATAACAGAGTCGTGAATTTTGACAATATTGATCATCAACTTGAGGTAAGGTAAAGTAAGGTAAGATGTTTAATAAACTTTAAAAAATGTGATTTGTAATGATTTAGGTCATTGCTGTTGGAGAACACCATATACTAACCCTCCCTACCCCCGACCTTCCTTTCCATTTTAGAACGAAGCGGCGGAGCAGAGCTACAAAGCGTCCTTTGTGTTCTGTAGGTACGCCAGAGTTCATGGCACCAGAGATGTATGAAGAACACTATGATGAAGCTGTAGACGTATACGCATTTGGAATGTGCATGCTTGAGATGGCATCTTCAGAGTACCCATATAAGGAGTGCACCAATGCTGCCCAGATATATAGGAAAGTCACTATGGTAAGATAAAAAGTCTGTTAGGGATTTTTTTTTTTCTAGTCGACATTATAGAGTTCTTTTTGAAATGGGGTTGTGGCTGAATTGGTTGCTTATTACCATACCTATGTTCAGCAGCTTTTATTAATTTCTGATTGTGGTTTTGGTCTAGAATTATAGTTTAGTCATTGTTTGGTTGCATTATTTTAAGATGAAGGGGAAAAAAAGACCAATGAAAAAAGTTGGTTACGAAAACACTTGCTGTATCAGGATATTTCTCTTGGATAATTCTAGAATTTTAAAAAAGTACTTGCTGGTTGTGTTTATGGTATAGTAACCTGAAATGTTTATAGTTTTCACAAGCTACAGGTTATATAGGAATAATCAATGGGCTTTCCATTCTGTATGTTATTTTATGTCATGTTTATAGGCATATTAAGGTTCATAGCCATCTCTTTTTGACTAAATATTTTTCACAGGGGATTCGTCCTGAAGCTTTTGCTAAAGTAGAAGTTCCCGAAATCCGTGATATAATTGAAGGATGCATTCAGACCAAGAAAGAAGACAGGTAGGTTCCGCATACTGAATCTTGATGACAGTTGTAAGATGCTCAGTACAAACTTGTTACATAATTAATAACTGGCTTTTATTTGCATATTCCATTCTTAGTTGTTTACATATTGGAGACTTGCTTCCTTTTAATAGATCAGCTGCATAGCAGTTTGCAATTATTGAGCAGTTCTAAAGGGGAGGAAATATTTGATATGCATAGACCTGTGAAGCAATTTTTTAAGTGGTTTTTTGTGGTGCTTAGCTTGCTATTTTGCCGGTTTTTTTTTTTTTTTTTTCCACATTTTCAACAAATAGTTTGTGGGAATCTAGTTGGTTGAAACCAAGAACTAAAAATTTTCTTTTAGGTACACTGTGAAGGACCTACTCCAGCATGACTTCTTCCTGGAAGATACTGGAGTCAGAGTGGACCTTGTGAGTCGTGAGGAGGATGTTGAGGAGCAGGACACAATTCAGTTAAGGCTAAGAGTGGTGGATGCTAAGAAGCGAAAAGACAGATACAAAGAAAATGAGGCCATTCAGTTTGATTTTGACCTTCAGACAGACCAGCCAGAAGAGATAGTTCAGGAACTGGTAAGCTGATGCCTTATAATCAGGTTTTAAAATGTCTTCAACTAGCTTTCCCTTTGGTGCTCAGAAAAATGATTTTGGTTTTTTTAATATCCATATAAGTATCTTTGAAGTTATAAATTAAAATTCCAACAAACGATACTGGTGAAAAGGACAAGAAAGTATCTAATGCAACAAAAGTGTTGCATTTAATTTGAAAAAGTTTTATTTATGTCTTATGGAACCATCTTATTTCATCAATAGCAAAGAAGTAATAAGGTATAAAGCAGTCATGTTTTGAAAAATATTTGCCATGCCTTCTATGGTAACTTCACATGGATTAAATATGTTAATAGAAAAGTAAGTAAAGTTGTATATCATTAGGCTTCTGTGAAAAAGCCAAGATAAACTTAAGGTTATTAATTTAAAAAAGTAGTTTATTAACTGTTTAGTGTTAAAGGTTATTTAATAGGTAGCCTGTATATATAAAAAATGTACTGGGGGAACAGCTTGATCTCATAAATCGTTTTTTTTTTTTTTCTTTCTTTCTTTGTGTAGGTATAGGTACACTCAACATTTTATAAAGTTTAGCAAATCTATGGGAAAAGAGTTTTAAGCTAGATGTAAATTTCCATGTTACACTCCGCTAAATTCCGCAAATTTATTTGATGTTCTTAGGTTAAGAATGGCTACCTGTTCGAGGATGATGCCCGACTGGCTACCAAGCAGATACGAGACAAGGTGGCTCAAGTGAAAAAAGAGAGGGAGCGGCGGTGGGGAGAGCTTGGCAGCCAGCAGAATCTCTCATCTACAGGACTAGACTCTAGCAGCCAGCAGCAGTTACAACCACAGCAAGTCAGTACTTTGCAGATTATTTGCAGGAATTACGCTGGAGGTTTTTTGTTGTAGGGTAAAAGGTTGAATTGTTGGCTTTCAGGTAAAAAGATAATACAAAAATTTAGGTCCTTGATTATTTAATAAAGTTGACAGCATTGCGTTGATGCATTTTATTCTTCTTTCAAACACTGGAGTGTTATTTGCATTGTTACAGGTTTGTGTTCCCACTATTTTATGCTATTAACTTTACCATAAACACATAATGTTTGAACTTAACTATGGTGTTTAGATCTAGCTGCATTAGTCGACATCCTAGGTGTAAAAATAGGTTGCATAGGTGGCAGTTTCTTCCTTTTAGGATTGGGGGAATTGGAAGGAGGAAGCATCTTGAATACTGTATTGAGAAAGAGAAAATCTAATATAGAACTGATTTTGTTAATGTGTAATTTACTGGTTTGTGATGTTGGTGTTTCATTGCAAGTCTCCTTGTTGGTAACTTTCCTTTGCAGCATATTGATCTCTTTGCAAAAATCATTTGATTATTGTACCTGCTAATTTTAGATGTTTGGTGATTATTCTCATGACAGAGTGATGGACAGACAAGTTTGGAGATTCCAAATACTTGTCCTACCCTTGTTGCACAAGCTCAGCAACCACAGCAGCAGCTTCAGACTAACTCAGTTACTACCACTTCTGTACAAAACACCTTGCCTGCCCAGGCTACTCAGCCATTGTCACAGCAGCCAGCGAGTGTAACTGCAGAGGTCCGACTTACTGATGGAACAAGTATGTCATAATGACCCAATTAATTTTATCAATTTTTTTTTAATTTAACACATTTTTGGTGCTTACAACATATTTATATCCTTCAGCAAGGTTTTAGAATACTAATATTTAACGTAAGCAATGGCTGATATCTTTTAACTAGGAAACAAAATTTTATATATAGTAGAAATGTAACAAAATTTCTCGTATATTTATTATATAGTGAAAAATTATTGAACTTTTTTAAAGAGAGAGATGAAAAGATAATAGCAGTGTGCTTAATGCTGTATGTTGGTTTGTTTCAGTAGCCGGGACAGAATCCACAGATTCACCGCCAGCCACCTTCTATGTTGATTCTCAGCAGCAGGTGAGGATTTGTGAACATTTAATGTGGGTTATGTTTCCATAAATGTCTAAGAGACTTGTGAGAATTTTCAATGGTGCAAAGGTCATTTATTCAAAGGCAAAGAAATGGAAAAGTGGCTTCTAACTACACTACCCACGTGTATTTTTGGCCTGCATTGGCAGAAGTTGGGTATGGCAAAATCAGAAATTACTCCACTTTTGCGGTTAATCCTCATGTGTGAAAGTAAATGTGACCCTTCACAACAAAATGAGTCTTAAGTCGCGCGGAACAGTTTTGTGCTGGAGGCCCCGAAAGGTGATAGGAGTCAATTTTGTGCAGTTTGACTTTTCTTTAAAAATAGATTCCTTGGTTATTAAACTATCAGAAAAATACACTGTTGTGTTAAAATAAAAGTTAGAAATTGACTTAAAAAATGTTTTAATCGAGGTACCCTACTGCGATCTGTACTGATTTCAGACAAAATTCAAACGCTGTTTCGATGCTGTTTCCCTGTCATAACCCATCGTATTATACTTTGCCAGAAAGCCTGGAGTCTATATGTTCAACTTCTTCAAAGAACGATTCAAATATTAACCAATCAAGAGATTTGCAAAAGTTTAGGAGTAAACAAACCTGGTCGGCCATCTTAACGCTAATCTTTGAAGCCACTTTTCTCAAAATGGCCGCCACCGTACTTTCACTTTTCAAACGTTTATAACTCAATTTTAGGACTAGAAGAACAAATTGTGTATGAACAGAAAATTCAGAACCTGTACTTTTTAAAAATTTGCAATTTGGCAAATCTCAAATTTCCAACTTAAGACTCATTTCGCTGTGGAGGGTCACAAATGATCTAAAATTAGACAATTTTGTCAGCTGTGGAATAAGCTTTTATGCCAAAAATGCATTGACATTATAAAAAGTGTACTGAAGTTGAATGTGAAAAGTTGAGATCGCAATTTATGGACACATTAAATCAATATTGGTATCAGAATATGTAGAATTCTTTAAATTAGAAAACTCAGGTTTGTTCAGAAAATAAGTCTTACAGATTGGGACCTGCTGTGACAAAATATTTAAAACAGGATTATCTGCTGCCCTGGCTTACATTGTATGAGTAGGATCAATGTAAAGTTTTGCAGGATCTTTCTTTTTCTATTATTCATAACATTCAGTTTGAAAATAATTGTTTATAAGTTCAAACATCTGCCTTAGATTGTACTGCTGCTGCTGATTAAAATCTGTCCTTTTATAAAAAATATTGACTGAATTGTTGTGGAACAAAATGAGTACTTTTGCTGAAAAGAGCTCAGTATGCTTTTTCCATTGATACCAAAACCATTTTGGTTTTTATTTAAATGGGTTGGTTTTAAAAAGAGCGATGCTGGTAGTGCTTTTAAATATTTCTAAATGTTTAGTACTTAATTTTTAAAATAGAGGGGGTGGGTGGGGGTGGTATTGAAATCAGGATAAAAAAAATCTTATCTACTTATTGCTGATTAAAAAATTAGCTTGGAGTATGTAGTGTAATTGCCTTTTTTAATCAGAAAAATGATGGCTAGTTTTTTTGTGGTACCTAAAAAAAATACTTCTTGGAAATGTCCATCAGTATTCACATTAAAAGATTATCATATCATGGTTGTCCCCTGTTTTACATGCAGAATATGCCAACCGTTTTCAGAGAGAATCATGACAAAATGTGTTTAACAGGCAGCTTTAAATAAGAATTTTTTTTATTTTGTGCTTCTTCAGAAAGAAATGTTTTATTGCAGTATATGAGTATCAAAGTAAGATTTCTATATTTGAGATACCTTTGTTCTTTGTAGGCTGCTTCTGCTGCGGTGGTGTCTCAGTCTGCACAATCAGAAGCAAGTGTGAGTAGATTTGAGTGGCTTTGTATGCTTATTATTTGCTTGTGATTACTTAATTTGTCAAAAGCAGTTTGAATATTTCAACTAAACCATGAAGATTGGAAGTAGTTGTGCTGAAGAAATTTCATCAGATTTGCAGTAGACTATAAAGACACTGAACAGATACACATTCAGATTGTTTTATGGGCTAAAATCAAACTGAATCTATTTGTCTTGTCACGGAGGGGCCACCATACTAAAATGCAAATTGTGTGTGACTTCCTTGCTGAAATCTCAGCATCAGGAGTACATGTGAAAGCCAGCTCATGGATACCAAACTTTTTTTCTTCATACTGAAGCAAGCAACTCACATTGCCACAATCTATTGAAAACATCTCTATTCCATTTTAAAAAGTGTTTGCAGTGAAGCATACAGCAAAGGTATATACTGAAAGATAATCATGAAAGATGGTGCTATTCTAATTACACTGTATTACAAGTCTGTCACACATGCAATTCAAATACAGTAACATTACCTAAGTCTTCCATATTTTATGTCAAAAAATGTTGGGAAAGCATCAAGTTCTGGGTGTGGCAGAAACAGAATGTCATTTCTCTCCAATACAATGCTGTGCGGCAAAACACATTTTTTTGTGAAATATTGTAAATGAATAGCAGTCGTTACGATGCATTAACAGTTTCCCATCTCTGTTGCTTTTATGTTCTCTGCCTATGCATGCAAAGTTGGGTTTTGAGGAACTTGTGAAAGCTATATGAAGAGCCTTTGAATTAAATTTGCAACATTTGCATGATTCACATTTTCATGGCATTTTTTTTGAAGCTGTGCTAGACTTGTATGCAAGATGCAGGCTACTACTAACTTGATCAGTACTTGATGTAAAGGAGACAAAAGTTTTCGTTCAAAATGGTTTGCATTTTACAATTAAGCAAGTATTTTATCTGGAAGTATGACATTTTATTATTACAGATTGTTTTGTATGGCATAACAGCACTGCAGTATTTTAGGTACTTTGTAAATTATGTCCATTGACCTTTTAGTCTTATAATTTCTGGTAATGTCATTTTGAAGGTTGTTTCAGTCCATCAAAGTTATAAAAATACTCAGCTTTTCATGCCTGATATTAGTGGCTTTTTTATTATTATTATTTTTTTTAAACATAGATTTTACCCTGCTGTTAAAGTTATTTAGACTATAATATGTTTAGATATGCCAATACATTATGTGTTAAAGTCTACTTGTGTTAAATCCATTTTTGTTGCTCTATGTAAGAATAAAAACTACATAGAGCTGATAAGTTTTGTGATACAGGTGTGTATACAGGTATTGATACAAGTTGCTAGGTTTTTATTTTTAAACCACTGATTGGTTAAAGTCTGTGAATTACTTGATCAAAACTTTAAAAATGAGAAATCTACAAGCCGTATGAGATGTAGATAGACTCTGACTTTCTAATATTCATTAAATATGGGTGAATATCCTGCCTGTAAGAAATAGGATCACCAAGATCAGGGATGCCCAACCTACGGCCCGCGAAACTTCTGCCCACAGTGCAGGAAATCGGCATGTTAGTAATAAAAAAAGACCTAAAAAAATGAAAAAAGAGGGAAGAAGAAGAAGTATTTATCCCTATGTAGGGGCGTCACTCAATTTTTTTTTCGATGGACAAACAATTCGATTCAGTGCTCCGACTTGGTGTCTCTACAATGACAGAAATGTCAGATTATACTAAATTTTATTTATGATTTTTAACACTGGTGACAGCCTTCTGTAGTAAAATTTGCAGAGTGTAAAAAGTTAATCCTTTGAAGTAGATTTTAGTTCTTTACATTTATTTTGAAGTAGTAGTAGTGGTTTTGCAGGACCTGACCAGGAAAGGGTGTTGTCACAGCATTTAGATATCACTATGTTTTGATTTACCTCTGCTTTATACTATGTGTGTGCACATTTTTCATATTTTCACCTATTATGTTGAGCGAGCCATTTCTTTACATTGACATCCTTTACTGAAAATTAAGGAATGACGCATGTTTCAGCATTTTTCCCAGTCACCTGTATTATCAATGCTCATTCATCAAAGCAATAGCAAGCTGTTCAGAAGGCATTTAAGATAGAAACATTTTGCTTAAGAAACATCAGTATTAACTGCATTCTTTTCAGTTTAAGCATAATGCTTGATTATACACGAAAGAATGATGAGGGAGTCAGTTTGAGTTTTTGTAATACGCAATAGCTGTTTTTTAAATTTTCTTTTATGTATCAATTTTATTACGAACAGTGTAATGGAATTGTTTCTAATACAAATGAAAAACCTGAATTTTTTGTTTTGAAAAATTAAACTCTTAAACTGGACTTTTTTAATATTGATGTTAGTTTTAATGGAAAATAAAAATATTGGTTAATCCGATTCATTCTAGGAATGTCTTTGTTACCTTGAAATGACTAGTCATTACAGATAATCGGTATAAAAAAAAATCTTGTTTTACCTCCCTTTATCCATTTTGCGTTTTTTTTTATAAAAAAAATATGGTCTCTGTTGTTTCTTAATGACACATTTACAATTGAATCTGCTCCACAATCAAAATTGTCTGGTCTGTTCACACACATACATTGATACAAACACAACTACCATTCCTTTGGCAAATTTTGACATGTCCTTACCTATCAATTTGAAGAACCGGACATTTTTAGGATGAAAGAATCCTTCAACGTATTGGTCAGACGTTCTGCAACATTGATTAGTCATTCTGTGCAGCATGTTCATGGCATCTGCTGCCAGTGCTTTCTCATGGCTCCATCCACATGTCAGTCATATTGTTATTTTTGTACTTTGTGTTATAATGTTATGGACTGCCAATTTTTAATGATACATTGTATTTGATAAATTTCAGTCCAATTAACCCAGGGTAAGCGAAAGAAAAAAGAAAAGTACACATTTTAGCAGCCAGCTTTGTCCAATGATGTCCACAGGTGGTACTTTGCCCACTGTTTCTTTTTATAGATTACCAGTTTTGTTGGAATTGGTATTTTATGTCAAGCTGGCAGCTAAGGCTATATCTAGCTAAAGCAGTATGCCCTGTACATGTGCTACGTGCAGAGAAAGAATAGTGTGCCCAAGATGAGATTTGAGCCCAGAACAGCTAGTCCTTACTGTGTCGGTGAAAAGCACTAGCCTGGGTTTGCATAACAATCTGTAGATGGACTAAAATGCAAGAGTTGACTTTTACCTACCTCACATATAGGTGTTACTGGGCATTGTTAAGTGACTTGCATTTAGTTTGACCTAGTTAGGATGCTGATAAAGATTTTTGTTTGTCAGTCTTCTTTTGGGACTTTTCATTAATAGAAATAAGTGATGCAGTGATATGGGTGGATGATTTCAGCAGGTGTTGTATAGCAGTATGAACACACAGGAGACTAAATCACCCCAGAAACCTGCAGCTCAAACACAAGGCCCAGTCCAGATTGTTTCAAACACCCCAGTTAAGAGCAGGTTACTTGCAAAGGTCTGTTAAATTATTGCCCTCCCACTTGACCTGTAGTGCACTTTGTCTTCTTTTATTTCATTTGTAGATCATCTGTTTCTGCTTCACCTAATGTTTCTAGAGAATCGCACCAGCTTGCTATGACTGTGATTGTTGTAGACATTTATTTTTATTTTTTTTTCCTTTTTTTTTTTTTTTGATTTGTTTTGATGCTTTATGTTGCCATTTGACAGGAATGCTTGCAACTAATTTAGTAAAAGATCACATTTAACTGGTTCAATTGCCTCAAAACAGTACACACAGGAAACTGCTGATTTGCAAGACAAAACAATAGTCAGCTTAGAGAGCAAAAAGCAGGTTTTAAGTGAAATTTATTAAAATAACCAGTTTGACATAATGTTGGGGCAAAATGGCTGTTTCAAGTTGGTTATTGCTTCTAGGGAAAGAAATCACTATTCACCTTTCGGAAGACATTACTTTTTTTTAAAAGCAAACTTCAGTCCACAGATACATTCAAGTCTTATTTCAGCTGAGAATTTAGAAATTACAGGTGATCCTGTTATACAGTTTCTCTTCCCCCCACCACCCCATTTCAGCAGGAAATGGATTTTAAACAATGTTGCTTTATTTAAAGGATTTTGCTTTTGAATGCAGCAGCTATTTCCCTTACACAATTGGTCTTTGTGGAATTTAAATAAAAATAAAGGTTTTTCTAAGAACAGCTACAAAACACCAGCAAATACTTTTCATCCTCCTTAAAGTTTGTTTTTAAATGTAATAGTTTTTGAGGTAGTTGTCACCAGAAATGTCTGTCTACTAATCCACATTTATATTTTATTTGTGTTTTTAAATGGCTTTATATGCAAAAATCATTTTGCTTGAAATAATTTGAATCTAACATATCATTTAAATTAAAATGATTGTTAGTTTTATAATTATTCCAGATATATGTAGTGCAAAAGAACTTTGTATTTCATGTTTGAGCCGGGGTTTTTTCCCCACGCTTTGCGTGGTCGTGTTGCTAGAAAGCAGTTGTGCAGTTGTTTGAGATCAGGGAGGAAACCACGGAAACATTTAGAGTTTATTTTGCCATAATTTATTTTTCCCTCTAATAGCATTCGTTAGGATTTTTTTTTTAAAGCAGTACAGTAGCAATCTTTAAAACTTGTAAAAGACAGTAGTCAGTTGCAATTTCAACCTCAGTTTGCACCATGAGAAGCTAAAATTACAATACAAAGGTAAGTGTGTTTCAGTTCTGGGGCTAAAGTATTTGATATATTCCATTTATACTGTGAAGATAATGTTTTTCAAATAAATGCTTTTTGACTTTTTTCCTCAGCTTTGCAACTTCACAAGTGTTTTCAATTTTAATTATCTTATGGAGTCCCATAAACATTTAAAATTATTGCCAAATGCTTTGAAGTGCCTTTGACTTATTTAATCTTAGTGACTGTGAAGTTGGCTTCTGTAAAGTAAGAACTAAAGAAAGCCTATGAGTTCATGACATTTCTTTCCTTGCAGAGATCATATGGACCCTACCCCTCAAAAAAACTTTTTAAAATAAAGCTGTATGTTAATTTATGTAAACATGTTTGCTCATATACATGGTTTATTGCTTTTTCTTGTTACTTTGTTTAGTATACATAGAGTCAAATCCTGCCAGTTTTGCCCTTTTTATAAAAATTTTTTTTTAAAGAAAGGTTATTTCAGTATAGTGTAAACAAAGAATGTTGAAAGCCCTTTGGAAAACCTTTACAAATTCATTAGTTCAAACTTATTTTGGTTTATTGTAAGCAATGGGTGTGCAGGGTATGGAAAATTAGTTTTCTGTGTCAGTTGTTGACACTTGTTGGAATCTCCATTATTGCTTAGTTGAATTTGCATTCTGTGCTTAATTTTGTTACATTTTACTTGACCTGGATGGTGATAGTGTTAAAGTGTAAAAAAATGTTTCATGACCTAAGTTATCGCAAAGGAAGAATATAGTGTTCAAATAATAATAAAAAAAACCAATAAAGACCAACTCAAGTACAAAAGGGTTTTTTGGTTTCAGCTCATTATAAGATACTTTTTAACTAATAATAAAATCTGAGGGAATAAGGCTCAATACAAATGATTCACACAAGGATTCATATATGCATTTCATTAGTGCTATTACAATATTAATGTTGAAATATAGGATTACATTGTACCCTGTAGGAGAGAAGGGATATCTGGTTCCCTAAAAGTGGCACCATGAAACTGGTTTTGCTATATTCTAGTGAACAGATGAGAATGTCACTGAGTGGAAGCCTTTTTCTCCAAAATAGCTGGAATATTATTTGGAAATACTTCTGCACTTGGTCAAATGAAACCACTGCATATCATAGTCAAGAAAGAGAAAAAAATATATATAAATGATTTTTCTTTTAGATAAGGTACAGATAAAAGATTAACTGGTCATGATCTGTAAATAGTTTGACATTTAAAGTAAATGGTGTATGGAAGGTAGACACCCCCAACCCTCAACTTCTCTGCTAAATTAGGTACCCATTTCTCCTGAACGAAGAAATGTCCTTTTGTGTTGCCTTGCGCATGCTTTATTCTTCTGCTTAATCAAATGCACCACCAGGCCACATATTGTAGTAGCCTATCTTTGGGTAGAATGTGTAGTGTATTTTAATTTGGTGTGCTGGATACATTTTGTAGACAATTGTTTTGCATGTTTCTACTCCTTACCCCTTTCTTCTTGGTGCTATTATTTTTCAAAAATTTTGTTTGCATTGTAGGTGTTGCATAACAACATAACTATGTTTTGTCATGATTATTTCTTTATGAATCATGGTTTTTGGAATCTTTTTTTGTTGGAACAGGCCTCAAATTTAACTCATCTTGACTTGACAGCAGCACAACAACTGCAGCAGCAGCCTTC
Source organism: Pomacea canaliculata (assembly GCF_003073045.1). Classification (NCBI taxonomy): domain Eukaryota; kingdom Metazoa; phylum Mollusca; class Gastropoda; order Architaenioglossa; family Ampullariidae; genus Pomacea; species Pomacea canaliculata. The sequence continues at coordinate 11,142,791 of NC_037598.1, read as the reverse complement.
ACAACAGGTTTCCGCCCAGAGCCAATCTGTAGCACACAGCGCGAGTGATGGAATTTCTGTCCCATTCAGCTCAACTCCATCACTGGTACAGTCTCAGACTTCTCAACTGGTAGCCAGTCATTCTGCATCATATCTTACTGATGAGGCATCACTTTCAAACCGGGAAAGGTAGGTTTGCAGTCTCACTAACTCTAGAACAGCAGCTTGCAGTAATGCTAATGAGAACATTTAGGCTTTGCTAACTTATTTCCTTCTTACAAGAAAAAGCTGGAAAAGTTTTATTTCACCTGTATAGGTTTTTGTTTTAAGCAAATAAAAGCAGAATTTTATATAATCATTGAACATGTTTAGGCTGCTATTGCCTATCGCACTGCTAGGGAAAGACTTCTCTACAGACTTTTATTTGGAGCCATGATTGAGGATTATCTTATTACGTGGCTGCTCGTTATCCAAAATTTTGTTCGCTATACGAGACAAAGTTTAAAAAAAATTTTTGTTCGTTATCCGAAATATTCGCTATCCGAGGCGTTCGCTAACCGAGGTTCCACTGTATTATAAAAGTTGAATATGTGCTATATATGATGTTTAAGATGGTCATTGATTATGCCGTGTGACATTTGATTTGCGTCATATTTGTCATTAACATCCTTAAAAGCAAAAATGTGGTCTGATTTCATGACAGTGAAACTGAAATGACCATCACCACGGATAAAAGGAAGAAAACTAAAGTGAAACGTAGGAAAACTGTGGACAGATCCCCAAGAGTAACGGTTCTGAACTATCAGGAGGTGGAGCAAGAAGTAGAGTGTCGTCTTGAGCTTTCCAACAGAAACACAATCACCTTCAAGTTTGCTATACAGAATGATGAGCCTGAAGAAATAGCAGAGAACTTGGTAAGGCAATCAGGCAGATAAAGAACCACCTTTTGTAGCAACATCATTTATCCATGACATGTTTTTATGTGCAAGATTTTAATTTACAGTTATACTTTTGTGTAAACATCACTAAATGTATTGTACATAATTCCTTTGTCGTATCATTTGTCTGATGTATGGAAATGGAACAGATTTTATCCCTGTAAACCAAAAAAAGCATCTATAGCCAGACCCATTTTGGCAGTATTTAGAAAATTCCTTCTCTCCTTTTTTACCCCCATTCTCCCAATAAATGTAGTGAATGTTGGTATTTAATCTTCAGCTTAAATTATTTTTCCAGGTAAAAGGTCTGTATCAAAAAATTATTACAAAACCAGAAGAGTGCCAGGCATCTTAAGCATGCTTTATCTGTCATTTCTTGAATAAATTAAATGAATTATATGCTTCAGGAAGTTATTAGATGCAACTAACATCTTTTTCATACCAGTGGTGGCTCTGCTCCAGTCGAATGCTGTTTTTCACTCTTGTTAAGTTTAAGCATAGGCAAGCTTTGTGTGTTTTTTTGTGATGCAAATGGGTGTGTTTTGTGATGCAGATTACGATGTCTACGGAAAATTTAAGAGTTTGTAAGTTTACTTCCATAAGATTGTGTGCAAACTCCCATTTTCTCATGTTACCATGAGGGAATTTCTGTGCTCTTTTTTCAAAACTCTTTTCCTTAAAATTTTCAGATGGCCGAAGACTTACTACATGAAACTCAGGTGACATCGGTGGTGGAGCTGCTTCATGCAGTTGTCACTGAGGTTTCTGAGAACAGCACAGAGGCTGTAGGATGGTGCTTCTGCTTCATTAGCAGCACTTCTGGCAGTTCACGCACCATACATAAAACAAAAGTCACTGGTGGTGTGGAACATGAAAAGGTTTGCCCTAAAATTTTGGTGTTCTTTGAGGTGGTGTCCGGTTTGAGAAAATAGTGGTTGTGGGGTGTTGTGGTTAAATTTTACATAATACCAGATTTGCAAAGTTTGACATAGATTGAAACATCTTCACAGTGTGTTTTGATATTGAATAAAATCATTTTTCACGTGTACCCTTACAGATTTTTCTCTCCAAGCTTAACACTGATACCAAAAACAGCTCATGTCTGAGCCTTGGTTATGTGCATTTTGATCTTTTTAAGCCTGATATGTTTTATACCATTGTAATTGCTACATCATCACATGAATGGAAGAGCCAAGCTAAGCTATAGTCTCGAAGCTATTTCCACGTTTTCCAAGCTACAATATTTTTTTAAACTACAATTTCTGGTTAGTGTTGCAATCAGATTAGCCTATATTTTAGGCAGCAGCCACTTTCTGTCATTGCAATATGGCTGAATGTATCAGCTTTCTCTGATGCAGATGAGATTATGGTACATTCTAGCAAACTTTTAAAAAATTTGGTAATAATCATATTTATTAAGTGTCATTTCCCATCACCAGCCAGGTTCAGATTGTTGTGCATGGATACAGGCACACAGTAGACAAAAACACAAGGATGAGCACTATCACACTTCACCCTAAAAAGTGTCACTAGAAGCAAAGAAACACCCTGTCACACACAACTCTTCCTCTTTGTTTTACACTTTGTAAAAAAAAAATTGTAGAAACAGTTACAAGAATTCAATAATTTTTAAGTACTCCTAAAACAAATAAAATAACTTTTGATGGAAAGGTTTTGCAATAGCAATGAGGGTATAATGAGAGTTAAGAACTGAGCAGAACAGTTTTAGTGTGGTTTTCAGCAGTATATTATTACTGAGGACTTTGCTGACTTAAGTTGTTTTATGAAACGTGAAGGGAAGTACAAATTTGCAATACCTCAAGTAGCAGTTAACATATAATCATGTAATATGATTGGATTGCAGAGACTGGATGAGCCAGTGACTGAAGAATCTTCCTCCAAAAGCAAGAATGACAAGGACCAAAAAGCAGAAGGAGATGGACTTGATCCTGGTAGTTCCAAGATAATTGTCAGCAAGAGCAAACGTTTTGTAGTTAACAAAGTAGATGACCGTCAGCTGTCGGAGACCCGTATTGCTGAGGATGAAGAAGAGGAGACTACCACCTCACCTGACAATCAACCCCTGCCAGGGTCCTCGGCTATTTTTGGCTTGGAATCAGAAGATCAGCAGCGCTCATTTAAAAGTACTACAAGGCCATCTGTCCCCATAAATATCAGCGACCTTCAGGACAAGCTGAGCCGAATTCACACTGCTCAAAAGCCCTCTACCTTAGGTGCACAAAATTCTATAGGGGAAGGAAGTGTAACTGTTACATCTACTGCTGGTCACTCAGAGCAGGTGGCAAGTACTTCAGCAATCTCACAGAGTCAAGTCAGTGTGCAGCCTATAGTTCATGCACGTCCATTGGTCCCAGGGTCTCAGCAGGTGCCAACAACTTCTGGTACCCAGCAAGTGGCAGGAGCTTCAGGTGCTCAGCAGGTGTTGACAACTCCAGGCATCCAACCAGTGCCGGCAACACCTAGCATTCAGCCCATACCAGCAACTCCAGGTGTCCAGCCAGTGACAGGTGTCTCAGGGATTTCTCAAGTACCTGTTGGCTCAGCTGCTATTTCACAAACCCAGCCCCAGCAACATTATTCCTTGCAACAGACTCAGGCCATGTCACAGCCTCAGCAGCCAGTCCTACAGCCAGGTTTACCGCCTCAACAGACTGCACCACTGGGTCAAGTTGCCCATACTCAGCAATCAGTCCCTGTTGCAGCCTCTTCCACCCATCAGTCAAGTGGAGCAGATGGCCTCATAAAAAACCCTGATGGTGTCCATGCACACACACAACCTCATCTACCCAACATAAGTCAGATTCCACATCAATACCTAGCATCTGTGCCGCATGTAACTCCTCATTTTCCACACCTGTCCAGTTACAATTATCCCCAGTACTTCCCAAACCACCAGTTACAGAGCATGCAGCAACTGTGGCAGATGTGCCTTCTCTATCAACAGATCTTGAACCAGCATCAACACATCATGCAGACTGGACAACACTACATCCCTCAAACAAGTCAATCACTACGGCCTGGTCAGACTTTTGCAGGACACATACCTCATGGTCCAGGCATGCAACAGTCAAACCCTGTTAGCCAGACATCATCAAACCAAGCAACAGCTGAAACCTGCTTTTCACCGCTGCGAGTTGTTTCACCTCCACGTTCACCAACAAACCCTCGTAGAGTAATCCGAGATGAAACAGTCCAGGAAGGGATAGATTATGGAGGAGTGCCAGGAAGCAGAAACAAACAAGAATTGGCAAACTTGGTTCACTTAGAGCAAGCCCTTATCAAGACCATACATGGCAACAGGAAAGACATGGTTCCTCCTTTGTCTGCTATGGCACCTGGTGCAGGCATATCACAGGGAGAGATGCTGGCCGATCCTCTTGAGCACTATCGTCAGTCGGACACAGATACCTCTTTAAGGGCCAGTTATGAATCTGCGGCATCGGAGCATAACTTTCTGCGTGGTGGACCTACAGAGAGCAAATCTGAGCCATTGTTGCATCAGGGCCAGCATGTGGTCCGGGCCCGATTTTTAGTAGAGGCTGTGCGCAATGATCCTTTAACTGCCTCAGATGTTGCAGAGAGTAAGAACCAAGAAGGAAGTGCACTAGGAGATGGTTACACCTCTTCTGAAGGTAGCATTACTTCTGAAAATACATTACCTAAGGTCAAGGGGCGTTTCAAAGTGACAACCGTGACAGATAGCAAGACAGAAGCGTCAGATTCCTCTTGTGGAAGCTGCAGCCAAGAGAAAGCCCAAAATGCTGAGGAGGAAGGTGTTGGTGTTACTAGTGTAGCTTCTAATTCTTGCCTCCCTCATGCTGCATTATTCCCCACTGCTACTACTAACAAGGAGGAAGGGTGTCAGCAGACCCAAAGCTTGCCTACTAAGCAGCCAAGTGTAAGTAATGGCAGTCATTGCTCTTTCTTGCTTAGGTTTCAAGATGCTAGTGGCAGACCCATCACCCCTGATGTTGATTCTATCTTAAGTATTCATCGCTTAAACAGAGCTAGTTCTCTTAGAGTACCTGGGTCGGGGGATGATAGTGGTGTCTTGAAGAGGCGCTCTGCTTCTTTTGGTCATTTGCCTCCCCATGTACCTGATAGGCCATGTGCTGGTGAAGCATTGCATGCATCTGGTGAAGGGGCTTTTCTTAACCCACTTTGGCCTAGCAGGGTTACTGTTTCAACGCAGAGCAATCTGATTCGGCGTTGTGAGTCGCCATCAGTTGATTCTTTTGACATGGCTACTCAAACATCTCCTGCTCTACAGAGAGATCGACCTCCTTTTCGGAGGAGTCATTGTGTTGAAAGTCTGGTGAGTATTGCTATTGGATCTCCAGATTTTATTTTCAGGCAGGATGTTTTTATCCTGAAAAATTGTCATAACTAAAAAAATTTTTTCACCTTGCAGCGTTGATTGTAATTAGTTGGCATCTGCATATAGCAAAAGAAAGAAAATGGTTATGTCTTTCATTGTAGATTGCTATTTATTATTTGTTCAGGATGGTGATGACGACAAAGAAGATCATAAAAAACCCTACATCTTGGAAGAGGATCCGGAATACCGCGATATGATAAACAAGTAAGAACCTGTCTTCTATATAACGGTAGAAGGATTTTTCATGAATATTTCAATTCTAGTATTTGGGTTTTTTTAATGATACATTGGTAATAAAGTAAGAAAAAATAACGTGCAAATAGACTTGTATATTATACGTCTCAGCCTTTTGACCTATTATCATACATTGATGACAAAGGCTCTGTAGAAAGGAGAGTCAGCATATGAAACTTGTGCATCAAAATCACTACTTGTGTTATTATTCACAAAAATTTGCTTTCAGTTACATTCTTATACAGTCGAACTTTTGTAGGTCGAAGTTCTTCCTAACTTTGATTGTAATTTTATTATTTATGAAAGTAGCACTAACTGAAGTGAACAAATTTGTACTGTGTGTCACAATTATAATGTCAATTCATTTTGAAATTTATTGTATGGGATTGATCATTTTCAATGGTTACATTCACATTAACTTTTAGTTTACTAGTCTGGATATACCTTATTGATATTTACATACTGGGACAGTCAAAAGACTCTGCCTCAATCACCTAGTATTGCCCACTTAATTGTTTGCATGAGAGGGATTCTTTTCAGGAAATTTATTCTTATATAAGAGTTATCTTGCATGCCACTGAAGCTTATCTTAAAGGGAAACTTTTTTAGCATCCCCTATGTCCACATTTCATTCTGCTTTAGAGGTAGAAAAATTAAGCATTGAGTCTACATGTTTCCTTTCCAGAGACATATCTTCTTTTTTTAAAAATTATTGCCACATAGATTCCATAGTACATTTTTATGGAGGTGAAGGCTATATGTGTACACTTAAAATGCATCACTGTACAGTTGAGGGTATCATAGTTTTCTTTATCTTAAACTGTTTTACTTTTGCTTTAACTTATAGGCACCAGCGGGAGAGTGATGAATTGAGGCGGCGTCATCAGATGGAGGCAGATGCCTTTTTACAAAAGAGAGGACTTAACATGTCCAACCTGATCATGCCTAGTACTACCCCAGTTGCTTCACCCTATTTTGGTCTTCATATGGATACTCTGTCTTCTTTCCCATTGCCCTCTGCCACTGGTCCAAACCAGCAGGTGGACAATCTTCCTGGTTCTCCAAAGACCACCCATGAATCAACAGAGCAGGTCATCAACCAGGCAGCAGAAAAGCCACGGAAACTGTTCCCAGAAGAAATGCTTAAATATACTGACCTCTCCCGCCAGCTTCAATCTCACCCCAAAGCTGAGCAGAAGAAATCATTAATTGAGTTGAAATTAGACCGCAGTATTCCAGGATGGGATTTGTCTTCAGATATCCATGAGCATGCTGGAGAGATGGGCTCCAATGCTAGCAGTCGTAAATCCAGTGTTGATCTCACAGGCTCTCAGTCCTCTATTCCAGATGTGGTTCGTCAACACCAGCAGTTTCAGAGTGCAGCTGGGGGGACAGGCATCCACCAGGTTCATTCCCAACCTCATCTATCTACACATACCCACCAGCCAATAAGCCAGCTTAATGCAGTTTTGGGTTCTCATGCATTTCCTCCTTATTTATATGGCTTTCATGGACTCTACCCTAACTTCCCTGGCACAGGGAGTCATGGCCACCAGTTGCCCTTTCCTCTGCTCCCTAGCAATGCATTTGTGATCCCCCAGACCCCTGGTCATGGTCACTCCATTCCCACTGTACCCCCCCAGCAAATACAGTCACAGGCAACTTCTCAGCTTCCACTGCAACCATCTGTACATGCTGTTCATCACAGGTTCCACCCCAGCCATCAATGGCACAAGTTTCAAAAGCTACGTCACAGTCATTGGGATCTCAGTCCCAGCCAGTTGGAGTGGCAAGGTGGTGGGACAGTGGGGAAACAACAGCCCGTAGGTGGAGTACAACATGCATTAACTAATACAGTACCAGATTTGGTAGCACCACATGGAGATGCAGCTGCTGCTGGGAGAGTGGCACAGAATGTTGCAGGCAACACTTCAACCACCTCCTGTCAAAGTCTGAATGCTGAGCCAGCTGTCATCAACCAGCCAGGCAAGACAGTTTAATTTAGAGTACTTTCCAGTTGTCTTTCATCTTGTCAGGGGAAAATCAGGATTGTTTTCTGTAATTTTGGGGGGACAGATAATTTGCTGTGGTCTCTCAGCTTGTGTTCCCCTGTCCTTGAACATGTTTAAGGGAGGTCTCAAATAAATTGTTGTCCTGGCCTGTGTCGAGACAGGAAACTTGCAATTCATTGTTAATTGAATTGCATTCCTTAGTGTCTTTTGACCAGCATTGCCTTTGTTCTGCTTAAAATATTTCTGTACTTCTATGATCTAGGTTATCATCTTGTCTTTCCCTCACGATTTAGTTCAGTGATTAAGTGCTTTGTGTGGTCCTTGTTTAAAATCTTGTGCTAATAAGCATGGCTTGTGGTAGGGAAAATATTGAACAGGAATGACTGATTTTGATAGTCATAATTTTACCTTGCACATTGATCCCAGTATTAATTTTTGCAGACCTTTATTGAACGCTGTGCAGTCAAGATTGCACTAGGCATGGCTGATGTGGCTAAAGAGGCTGAAAAGTGTATTCTGCTTTAACATGGATTGCAAGCCCATGTCAGTGATAGTACTTTTACTTGATGGGTCCAGAATGGTTTTGTTTTTTTCTAACTCTTTCGTTAATGCTCATTTGCAATGAAGCATATACACAGTGTATCAAATCAAGAAATGGTACTTCTGTATGATCACTTTTTTTTCTAAGATGAATAAAAACAATCTAATCCCATTCCAGTTACCTTTCAACGTGTTTGTAAAGAATGATTTGAGACTTGTTGGTTAGTAGGATGGGTTCTTATACAGTATAAAGTACAAAGGTTAACCTCACTGACACCAAATAGTTTTTGTCTTTCCCTAGAGTTTAAAGATGCAAGAGGTTCAGTGAAATGTACTTTTGATCAATGTTTAGCAGTGTCTACTTAACATCAACTGCTCACTGCCTTCTTTTTAATAAGTAGTAACTTTTCTGATTTAACTGCTTAATGTCTTTAATGTCAGAGATAATTTTGTTGCTGCTGTGACAGATTGCTCTTACAGAAATAAATCAAGAAGCAAAATACCAAAAAGGTAAAAATGTATTAAGCAGTAACGCTTGATGGACATGAGTAATGCAACATAGTCAAGATAGGGAAAATTGTGTAAGGAGACCAGACTTCTTATAGTTTGGCTGGCTGACCTTTTCTGCCTCTGGTCCTTTTACCTGAAATAAACAAACTGCCACTCTATATTAGCAGAAAACCTGCTCTCTCTCTCTCTTCCTTCAAAATGTCTCTTAAACCTTATATTTTTCTCCTTCTATAATGTATGTCTGTGTGTAGTAGGTGTGTGTGCACATGTGTTCATGGTTTTTTTTTTTTAATGTGTGCATCATAAATTGCTGTAGCAAAAAAGGGTGTTATATAAATACCTTATTTTTATTATTACTTCACATTGTTAAAGTTGGGTTTGTAGGTAATGCTACACTAGTATCACTTCATGTCACTCTCTTCTGATTTAGTAGTGCTGTTACCATGACCCACCCCCACCCCTCCAAAAAAGAAAAAAAATTCAGAAACTAAAAAGACACCAAAATTGATAGTATGCTGCTGAAAAAAATAGCAACATAAAAGCAAAGCCAGGTTTTTATTTAATTTTTTTTACAGCAATTACATTTAGCATTCATGTTAGTAGGTTAAAACCATAGTGTGTTGAGGATAGTTCTTTAAAGTTGATCCTTGTGCAGCCTGGGTCAGAAATAAATATGCAAAAGCGAAGAATGGGGAGCATATCATTATATAAGTTGTAACCATCATGGGGTTGGTATATTTGAGTAAATGGGCATCAGTCTCGCTGCTTAGGAATGCTTATAGATTTATCATTAAAATAAAATTACATATGCATCATAATGGAAATTCACCATAAGGTTTTTAAGTATCTAGTTGCCTTTATAGATTAGTGAAAAGTAAATGTGGAAGGCATTTTTGTATGCCAGCAATTTCTGTATCAAGATTTTCACAAGCTGTAATACAGCAGAATGGTAACTACTCAGTTAACTTAGGGATTGTCTCCAAAATTGAAACCAGCTATTGTGTAGCAGGCTTTTGTGTTGGTGCTGTTGCACTGAAGGTTTAGAAAATGGTGTGAAGTACAAGAACTACTTTGCTACTCATGTCCATGCAAGCATTTGGCTAAAATCACTTTTAAAAAATATGCCTTTTGGTTTTGCTCTGATTTTTGTTCTCAAGTATAACATCAGCATGACAAACATTGTCACACAAAAATTTTCCTCACATCTTTTGAAAATGTATAGGATTGTTACATATAAAAGTGTGTGTGGAGGGGAGGGGGCTTGCCAGCCTAATATTGTTGACAAAATAAAAGCCATTGTATTGGTGTCTCATTCCTTTATGGTGCCACAGGGTTCTTCCTTCACCCCTATGTATTGCCATTTTGCGAATATTTCATTCCATTTGAAACGTGTTTCACAGTGAAAGACAATCAGATTTTTTTTATCTCATTTAACAAAATGCAAATGACTTGAGTTTTTTGGGGGGAAATTTCCAGTTATACTTGACATAGCTTGCTTTTTCTTTTTCTTTCTGTCTCTAATATGTATAACTAAAGGCCATGGCCATGATCGTTGAAGCTAAGTATACCTGTGCATCTGATAAATGAGTGTAAGCAGCAATATCAGGTATATGTGAAGTAAAGATGGGAGTTAACTTGTGCAGATGTCAAGCTAATGTATATGTAAGTAAGCCAAGGATCACCGAGTTGACATTGGATTGTGTTGCAGCAGTAAATAATATTTTAGTGTCAGACTGTTTGTACTTGGCGTGTGATCATTAATCATGTTCTTTGTACCTTTGTTACATTTATTTCATTCAGCTTACAAACAGGCTGTAAAGCTTCAAATTTTTTTAAATTTCATTCTTAGTGATTAAACTAGTAGAATTTTTTTTTTACGTATAAGTGGTAACAGCATAGTCATAATAATAGTCTTCCCCCTTTTTTCTGAACAAGAATGTCAATTGTGAATCTGTATCAGATAAACTGCCAAAGTTAATGACTAGGAACATATACATGTTTTTTAATTAAGTTTTAGTAACATTGCAAATAATGTGGTTGCTTTTTCTAGAATTTTGTAAAACTGCTAACTTGCATATACCTGTACAGTCATGAAATTGTCTTGTATTAGATGTGGCATTTATGTACACTGTATATGTGATAAGTTGAACATTTCCTTCTGTTATTTCATATTTTGTTGTAATTTGATCAAGCAGACTTTTCACAGGTTCTGGCATGAATATGACTAGTTATCCATGGCCTTGTTATTTTCTTATTTTATTTATTTATTTTTTTTTAGCTTTCCATTTTTAGCTCACTTAATTCACTTTTGGGAAAAAGCAGGGCTTCTGCTTACGCAAAAAATTGCGTACAGTACGCATTAAAACGTTCGGAGGACCCCTTCAATTTTCGTCAATGGGGTCCCATTCAAATTTGTGCGAAGAACAGGGACCCCTTAAAAATCTTAAGAAAGGGTCCCTGGGACCCTTAAGAATTTAGTCCTTAGCAGAAGCCCTGAAAAGTATTGCAAAATCTGTCACCAAGATTTCTTTTGTTGCTGTCTCAGCTTTTGAGGATAAATTTTAAGATCAAGATCTTTTTCTAAAAAATTTTTTTAGGAAGCACTGGCGGTGGCTAAGATGTTTTTTCGTAAGTCTGGGGTATAAATGAAGAATGTAACATATTTAAAGTCATTAACTGTGTAAGATATGACCAAGGCAAAATGTAATGGGAATCACTCAAAGCTGGTATTGAAAAATGTTTCAGAGTACACAATTATCTTTCAGATGCTTGTTCACTACATACGTGACAAAGAATTTCCAAAAGTCACTAGCTTGATAGAGCCAGTGTGTCTGTGTTGGCAATGCATTTAACGGTAGCAGTAATAACTGTTTTCTCTCCTCCATGGTCATTTAGCTTGCTGCCATGTGTAATGAAGAGTGAAATAAGCATGTGCAGCCTGACCTTTAACGCATGCAATAAAAAAAAACCATATCGTGACTTGCTTAATTCAAGCCCGCCGTTTCACAGCCTGAAATGAAAAAATGTTTAAAACAGTGAATGTTTATTGTAATTGGTGCTACTGATGTGTTGAGTTATATTGGCTTAGTATTATTATTTAATGTGATTGCCCTGTTAAAGTGTTACATTTTTTCTAGCTAGTTCTCAAAATATAGATTTTTGCTTGGAGAAGTAGATGTAGAATGAGGAGAAAATCTGTGACTGTGTGAATGTTCTCTGTAAAACACTTTCTTTAATGATTGTGCTAAGGCTTTTAGTCTAAGATTTTTTTTGGTAGACAATTTTTTAAACCAAATGAAAACAAAGTTCTTTGTTTAGCTAAGAAAACTGTAGCTGAATTGAGTCCTTCCAGAACATGATCTTTGCTCAAAAACTGTAAATGCTGGGGATTTTAAGTAAGACTCAGTAAAAAATGCATCAATATTGTGATTACATATTCTGTGAACACGACATTTATTTTGTTGCATTTAACTGTAAAACATAAACTCTGTATTATGTGCTTATCAAACATACTTGCTATTTGTCCATGCGATTAATGTGCTACTAACTCTTATCCACATTCATAAAGAATATCCACTAGCATCTTTAAACGTGTGCTTATTGAATAAAATCCCTTTTTCTTAGTGGCAAAAGCAGATGCAAACTCTCTCTCTCTTTTTATAGATACACACACACTCATTTTTATCTGAATATCTCTGCATGCTGCCAGGACTATTTTAGGACATTTTCAGCTTTGGGGAGGAGATGCAGGTGTGTGGCAGTCTGGTAAGCCTATTTAGGTTTTCCTATTTATATGACTTAAGTATGGTCTTTGAAATTGTGTACAATGTAAATAGGGTAAATAAAAAAGTTGCAAGATGGCCGAAAACTGTAAATGTTGGTAGGCTTAATAACTGCACAAACTCCACTGAAAGCATGTCATTTATGTGATCGAAACTACAACGTATGCATGTTAAATGGGTTCAAAGAGTTGAAAATTGTGGCATGTATATGTGAAATAGGTTCTTGGTGCAATGTCTGGTCTGTTAAGTCACCATTCACTTAAACTGGTGATGCAGAAGTAGCCCACTGTAGCTATTGTTGTAAATAATTATGTAAATAGATGTTGAATACAGTGCTATTTATCATAATGGTGTGTATGTAATCCACTTTTCCCTTCACCCCACCACCAGAAATGGTTTTGTATCTGAATAGAAATTGTGCCACATTTATTACATCTGCATTTGTTTCTTATGGACTGAAAGCAGTTATTAGGTGCATTAACATGTTAGAACAACTTTTTGACTGTTGGTGCTTCTTGGGCAGACAGAGTGTTACACAAACAAGAGCTTTTTCCCGTAAGCTTTGTTCATTAAAAAAAAAAAAAATGTATACTTCAAAAGTCTCATTTAGGATGGGTTCTATACAGCAGCAGGTTAGCTGTAGATATTGTTAGTGTGTGCAATCATTGACAGTAATAAGATTGCTTAAGAACAAAACATGCCTTAAATGATTTTTTAAAAACCCACCATAATTTATGTGTGTTTATTAGGCAATTTAAAGATGATGAAACTACACAAAAGCAAGTTTGTGTTTCTGCTGATCAGTCCACTGAACAAAGCTAGCATAGCTTAGTGCTAAATTTTCAGTTACTGCTTTTAAGGCATGTAGTAAGAGGCAGCATCAGTTGATTATTTTATTTTTTGTTTGTTTTTTTTTTTTGCCACAGAGTTTCGGATCTTTATTTGAATGCTTTTTAGTGAGTGCTAACCTTCTCATGTGTGCACATCTTGCCATGAAAAGCATCAGTTGTGATTACATAGCAGACAGCCAAATCATTTCTGTAGCAACGGTCAGGAAGACCTGCTTTAAGCCTTGTTCCAGAAAAATGCATTAATGATGAATTCCATGAAAAGCCAAAAACTATTCCAATTATGTGATGTAGTAGGAGTGAATGCAGTATCTGGCATGATGACTGAAATAATGATTTGTGTGTGCAGCATGAACTGTTAAGGTACAGCAGTTTCCAGGATTAAAGTCACTCAGAAACTAACCATCCACATCATCATTTGTCTTGAACTTAGAGTTCCAGTGGAGACCTCATTTCTCTTCAGAATGCTTCAGTTTAGTTTTTGGTTTTTTTCTTTTGGCAGGTAGTGAGATTTGTATGGAAATGGAAATTTCAAGTAATGTTGAAAGTTGTACTTTTTAGAAATGAGATTCAGAACTAGTAGCAATAGGAGACTTTTCCTAAGTGGCCTGAATTTTGATATTTTTTACTGGGTGCATACTGAAACATCATGATGGAGAGACTGCATATAATTTACCAGACTGAAGGGAATCTATGATTGTTGAGAGTTTGTAGCAGTGATCATTCTGTTGACAGAACAATAATGCCATCGGCAAATGACTGATGTACACCTTGGGCATTGTAGTAGATTATAGCTTCTTCATTGGACTCTGTGAGTTCTTGATCCCCCCACCCCACCCCCGTTGAAAATAAAAAATGTGCATTTTTCGTCATTAGACGCTTTATGTTTTTCAGTGTTTTGTTGAACCAGATTAGACAATGTGTACATTGTTTTCCCACTCGCTTCCATTTTGGCATCATGTGGTATGTACTTCATGTCTTTGATGCATGTGCTGCAAAAATGTTAAGACTTTTGGACTGAGTGAAACTGAAGCTTGTAACAATTCATGTTATATTTTTCATGGCTTGATATGCATGACCCATATGTTGCAAGTGGCTACAAGATAATGTATTAATGACACTGATATTAAGCAATACTCTGTAGGCTGAAAACATTTAAGCTTGCAGGTGCATCTTTAATACCACAAATTTCACTACTTATTGCAGAATGTATTGTCTCATATTCACACTTATAGGAACTTAACTTGTTCTTCTGTATTTAGCACACTTTATTTAATTCTGATATTTCTTATGGCAGTTTATCTAGTACTGAATGGTCTGGTTTTGTTAAGTGACATTGAAAAATTGAAAGGTTTAAGTGCAAACTGATAAAAAAGATTGGTTTATTTCTCTATGTTCTTTTGAAATTAACCCTCTAGGTCAAAAGCAAAAACTGGTGCAAAAATGTTTACAGTGGCTGTTAAACCAGTTCAGGGTTAAAATGGGCACTAGGTGCTTGCAGTGTCTGTAACCAACCTTTCCAATATTTTAAGGTTGATTTAAACAATTTGTAAGACTTAAAGGTATTGAACTAAAGATGTTATGGAAAGAAATGCACCATTTTCTCCCTCTTTGTACATCCTGGGAAGTGTCGGTGAACATTAAAATAACCAGACATATAAAGACAGAACCCTTGGCTGATCAAGTCCATGAAGGTGTCAGCCATCAGTACCTTTCGAGATTAATGCAGTTTGGAGAAATTGCAGCTGGTGACTTCGAGGGTTGTACATTGATGATATGTGTGATACAGTAAGAAACAGCATAACTTCATAATAGTTCCTTGTACACCACATTTTGTAATGAAACTTGAGAGTGCACTGCATGCGTGCATACACAACACAAATTTCCCCAGCAGATTTGCCAGTTAGATTGCAATATTTCAATAAGATAAAAATACTTAATATTGTGATAAATAGGGAATGACAAAATTGATTTGTGTTAATGATGCTATATTTTTGAAATATGCTCAATGCAAAATAAAAGCTTTTGCATTATGCGAGTCATCTTTCTCTCTGTGTGTGCCTATATGTGCATAGTGAATGCAGCTAAGTTTTGCAGCAGTAACAGTAATAGTCAGGATTTGTCACAGCATCATAAATCTGTGATGTACCAACTATACCTCCCCTATATTTCCCATCTAGCATTAGGGATGGGAGGAAAAAAAACCCACTTTTCCAACTTGCTACCATTCAGTAAATCTCTTAAATGAACCAATGCGTCTGCACCACTTGGCCACACATCCTTGCAACCAAAACAGACATCTGCAGTAGCAATACATTGGGCATATTTTAATAAAATGTGTGCCTACACAGGGGCCTAGGGGGTTGAAGGCTTGCACCTAAGCCAGCAAAGAAAAACTTCATCAGCCCACAGCAGATGGGTACATAATGTACAGAGGAGGTTGAACTCTACCTACCAAACACTATGCCCTAATCCAGAGTTGGGCAAATTTTGTGTGTTTGGGCCAGTCTCAAAATTCCAAGCTATGTGGCAGGAAGGTTAAAACCCATGCGAGGTGATGACAGAACAAACCTAGTGATAATTGAATGGAAAGCAGATAAGTATATAATGGCATCGACTTACCAAATTTATAGTGAAAAGCTGTATGAATTCACAAAACTTTAAAACCATCTTTTGAAGGAAGCCACTCCAATGCTCTCAACGACTCCATAAGACATGTCAGTCGTGTTATTTGTAATCTTTTTACCTTATCTGCGTTAAAATGTTATGGAGTGCTGATTTCTAATGCTGTTGTATTTGACAAATAATCAAATGAACTTAGGCTGAATAGTGCACTTCACATTTTGGCAGACTGGCCGATCCAAAGATATCTAGGGGCTGTACTTTGCCCACCTCTGCCCTAATCACACAGTCAATTCCTTACCATTGACTCCCCATGCATTACCTAGACTATGAAACCTTTTATCCTTTAAACAAAAAAAAGTCAGTTTTAAACATTAATAAAAATAAGTTGTCTCAATGATTGCATTATACGATTTCTAGCTACCTTTCTGACCTAAACAGGGGTTCTGCTCTATAAAATCCTAAGAATTAGTTGATAAATATAAGTTGTCAAGTTATTTAGAGCAAGGATACCGACTCATATTCAGAAACCAAGTACATTTTATTTAACTACTTAACCAATATTTCTTTTAAAAACAAAACTGATTTGCCTAGCTAGAGTATCAATATAAAATATTTTTGTTGTCCCAAAAAATGTTAGAAACTGGCACTTTTAACTTGCTGGATATTCAAATAACCTGAAGGTATTTTTTAAGAAGACCACAATGGGTGAAACACAGTTACTTCGCCTATTTATTGGAAATCCATTCTTAATCCCGTGCCTATGCTGGATCAATACAAAAAACAATGCTCTAATAAAAGTTGCTAGGCCCCAATATTAAATGGAAAAGGATGATAAAGCCGCAGGTCATTTTTTTAATTTATACTGCAGGGCTTCTGCTAAGGCTAAATTCTTTGGGGTCCCAGGAACCCCTTCTTCAGATTTTTAAGGGGTCCCTGTTCTTCACCTCACTTTGGAGGGGACCCCATTGACGAAAATTGAAGGGGTCCTCCGAACTTTTAATGCGTACTGTACGCAATTTTTTGCGTAAGCAGAAGCCCTGTTATACTTCAGTTGGGTAATCAACAGCACCTGTGGTGAAAGCTAACAAACTCTTTGAAATTGGTTTGGGGTAGTGTGCTTCCATCTGGGGTAGTAGTCATGAAGCTAGGTCTTTGCCCTTGGGGTAAAACGGGGAATTCAAGGAAAAGTGGACACTACTTTTTGTTTCTCTACCCCAGTCCACCTTTTCCCACCTCTTTATAACTCCGGTTCAGTGTGTATGACATCTGTGTGGTCTACATATCACTTTAAAATTTATATCAAAATACACTTCATAATTTTAGAAACAAGACACTTGTCTTCGAGTTCCCCACGTTACCCCAAGGCAAAGACTTCCTCACCTCTGTCCAAGAGACCATAGCTAAAAAGCGAGAGTATGTCGTTTCCCCTGAGTAAAATGGGGACCTCAAGGCAAGGCATCTTGTTTCCTTAGTTATTAAGCAGTATTGAGAAATCCCACGGACGTGGCTTTATATTCATTCAGGGCACCTATGCCACTGTTTTATTACAAACTTGTATACACGTCTGTGGCTGTACCCAATGCGCTACCAGGCGCCCTAACTCACCGAGATTTTGGGAGACTGCGGTTATAGCCCTTGAAAGTAGCCCATACTCTAAAGGTTTTAGGTAGTTGTCCTGCTGAATGTTTTGAAATCCATTCAATTATAAGTTTTTATTTATTTATTTATTTTATCTGAGTAGATTTAAAGATCAGTTTTATCTCCAAATATTGCTGTGAAGCTATGACATATAACCTCTGACCTCTTACTTTCCCGCGGTTTATACCGGCAACTCCGCGCGAAAAGAAACAATGGCTGTAAGTAGACAGTAAAAGTTTTATAATCTGCATGTAGACGATCCAGAATAATTGTAGTTGTTAAAATGTGAGATCTTTTTGTCCTTGGAATTGTAACGAAGTTGGACATTGCATTTGATTTCCCTGAGCACCTTAATAGTAGTCAGCGTAGCGGTGACATCCAGAAAAGTTGGGACTGCCAGCACTCACTATTGTGTTTAACATTGGTTAAATCTCTAAATACGGGGAAGTATTAGTTTTAGATATTAAATGATTTAGATTTGTAAAGCCATCCCATTACCATCGGAAATCAACGTATGGCACAAAACCTTTTTTCCCTCCCACCAGGATGATACATCTTCAGACCCGTTTTCGACAGCTACAAGCCCAACCAGACAAAGTTCTAGGCAAGACCCGCTTACTTCAAGTCCTGGACGAGACCTCCCACCTTTTGAGGACGAATCCGAACTCCTTGGAGGGGAACAAGATCCAGAGGAAGAAGAAGATGGGGAGGAGTTGTTTGGAGATCAAATGGAGCAGTATGTGTAGCAGTGCTTGATACTATAAATGTATTTTCCACCCAGTGTTTCCAAGTCCAATATATAAAATGCAAAGAAAACGTCATTACACATATGTTAATAGTAATATAATGCTTTATCAGTTTATGTCATGTTTTTTAAAGTTAGGTAACTTTGGCGACCCTTTGCTTGAGCATACAGGTTTTAATATACATGCTATGCGTTTTTTAAAAACAGAGATTATCGAGCTATTCCAGCTCTCGATATATATGAAAACGAAGGACTGGATACAGATGATTACTCAGACATATCTGAAAGTCAGCGTCAAGCTGCTGAGCGCGAGATGCGTCAGCGGGAAAAAGAGGAAGGCATTGTTCGAGGACGCATGCGACGAGGCTTTATCTATGGCAAGTTATCTGTTTATTCCTTTATCAGTACTGTCAGATCAGATGTCTGCTTTAGATTCTTTGGATCCAGGGTGGTTAGTTGTGCTGTGACTGGAATGCCAGTCTCCATGACACTGAAAATCAGGTGTTGTGGACTTGTAGTTGGGCTTTCGGGATGTGACACCAGTGTACAGTGTTCACTAGTAATGGTTTTCTCTAGGTTTTGTGGATTCCTCCATCTTGTGTATTTGTTGTGTGAGTGTAGGGGGTGTTAATAAAATCATAGTTTCTTTGTGTACCAGCTCTTCTTTTAAAAATTAATTTTCATCTATTTAAAGGTGGGTTGTACAACCCCCCACATGCCATATCTCCAAATGCAGTAATCAGGTTGTAAAGGTATGCATATGAAGAACTTAGGGTGAAACAGCTACTTGTTTTATAGATCCTGAAGATGTAAAAGGCATTGGTGATTTTTCTGATGGTGCTTTATGTGCAATATTTTCAGATGAATCAGATGACGAAGACAGACCAGCTCGTAAGCGCCGCCTGGCAGAAAAGGCTGCAGAAGGTGTGGCAGGGGATGAAGATGAGGAGGTACTGTTAAAATATACACTAAGTTTTTTGATAACCTTATAAATCTCTCCTTAGTGATAAATAAGGCTCCCTAGGTGCATAACAGTATAAAACAGTTGACACCATATAGTTGATGAGGAGTGGTGTCCTCACAAGACACTCATTAGCACCAGTTTTATCACCATCTGTAGTAAATTTGTATATGTGTGTGTATAGAGACACCCTTTGTAATGAGGGAATCAACTGCATATTACTGTTTTCCACAGGTCCTGCTTGTGATTTTACAGTTTTGTATTCATTATCCAGGACATTTTGCAAAACAATGGTTTGCAGAAATATAGCTTTATATTTAATTTTTGATCATTTGTGTTTTTTTTCTGATGTTTGTACACATCTAGCCATGCTGGGAAGAAAAAGGTATTAAAAGCGTGTGATGAAAATTTTGCACAACCAAAAACAAAAACCAAACATTACTGCCATATGTTGAGAATATTTATTTGAAGAGTGGTGTACTATTAAGTATCTCATGTCACATTGATAGTTTAAAATCAGTTTTAATACTGTTTTCTCTTATATCAGATGATTGAGAGCATCGAAAATCTAGAAGATATGAAAGGACATTCTGTGCGAGAGTGGGTGGCTATGTTGGGTCCAAAGACCGAAATAAAAAACCGGTTTAAGAACTTCCTGCGGACTTATGTAGACCAGAAAGGACACAGTGTGTATCGGGAGAAGATTCGTCAAATGGTTGAAGGTGAGGTCATCCGCATAGTATAAGTTCAATGTTGAAGCATAAGTAATAAAGACACCATGAAGCTTGTAACATAACAGGCCTACTTATCAGCAGAACTAATTTGAAATATGTTTCTTACTTTTCCATTACTTCTTCAAAGTTTAAGAAAAAAACTGCACCTGTTCTTAGTCATAAGCTTAATTTCTTTTTATTTGGGAAACCTAATGTGTATAGGTCAATTATTTTAAACATTTAAGTCACAGTTACTGAATGAACCTACAGTAAAACTAGCAGGCTTGTTTACCCCTAAAGGAAGTCACTTGTAGTTGAAATCATCAACCTTGTGAGTTTCATTATTGAGAAATTGTTCATGTAGGGAAAGAGAAGGATGTCCTGACATTTTTTCAAATGATCCCTTGAGCAACAACTGTTCTTTGAAAGCTTGTTCTATCAAAAGTCAGATGCATATTGACAAGAATAGTTTTTCATTGTGACCCATTGCTGTTTAGATTATCATAAAAGAGTATCATTTAAAATAAAAAACAAAACTGGTTTCTTTTCATGCAGCCAACAAAGAGAGCCTGGTAATTGACTACAACATGCTGGCATCAGTGGAACAGGTATTGGCATACTTCCTGCCAGAAGCACCTGTGGAAATGCTGCAGAATTTGGATGAAGTAAGTTTTCAATCAAGATTGTTGCAGAAGTTGCTGAGATAATATATAGATTTTTTCTCCAGTAAACTAGAGATAAATACCACATAAACTGCAGATGACATGAGAAACTTTAACTTACTGTTGTACTTTTGAAGTGGTGAAAGATCTCCCAAACTGCACTTTAATTTACAGGTCTATACTTAATTAATTTATTTAAACTAACTAATAGTGTTGATGATGTTCTGTGCTGAATTCAAAAGGCCTTTGCATTGCTGCTCATTTGTCAGTTATAAAATTATGTCCAAGTGTGTTACCAAAAAAATCTATATGGGAGGGATATTCCAGAGCAAGTGAAACAACACTGGAAAAAATGTAAGCACTTTCTTGTTTTGCAGGCAGCAAAAGAGGTTGTCTTGGGCATGTATCCTAATTATGAGCGCATTGCTAAAGAAATTCGTGTCCGCATTGCAGAGCTTCCTTTGATTGAAGATATACGGTCTCTCAGGTAAATGTTGGCACAGCTTTTGTTTGTTTAGCTTGGAACTTTTGGTATGAATGAGTCAAACCCTATTTTAAAATCAAATATTTGTTCACAAATGGTAGCATTGAGTAGATGTCTACCACTGAACAGGGAGGATTTAGATTGGACACAATAATAATGTTCTGTTAAGGGTTTTTAACAAGGTAAGGGATGTACTAATCATTTGTGTGATTTTTATTTTATTTTTATTCAGGCAGCTACATCTTAATCAGTTGATACGCACAAGTGGAGTTGTGACAAGCGCAAGCGGGGTGTTGCCACAGCTAGCAATTGTGAAATATGATTGCAATAAATGTGGCTTCATTCTTGGGCCTTTTTACCAGTCACAGAACTCGGAAACACGGCCTGGAGCATGTCCAGAGTGTCAGTCCTCTGGGCCTTTTGAAATCAACATGGAACAGGTAACGGCATTGGTTCAGACTAGAATGACGTGTGTCTGTGTTCTGAAAATAGTTTTTTTTTTTTTTGTTTTGTTTTTTTTTTTAAATTCGAGCTTGTGTTGTCATTTTTCAGTAATAAATGTATTACGTAGCATCATTTTCTACTTAAGAAATTGGAATGTCTCCCCTAAAACTTTGAATCATATTCCTTTTAGGTAAGAGGCTGTAAGTACAAGTATGTTTACAGTACAATATTTCAAAAAGCATTTTCAGGTTTTTTTTTGGTTTACTTCTTAGCAAACATGATTTATTTGGCTTCACAGACTTTGTACAAAAATTACCAACGGATCACCATACAAGAATCACCGGGCAAAGTGCCAGCTGGTCGTCTTCCTCGCTCCAAGGATGCTATTCTGCTGGATGACCTTGTAGATACATGCAAACCTGGAGACGAACTGGTGAGCTGAAGATTGTGATATACTACAATGTGGATTTGTAAAATGTTTAAACTTTTATAAATTGAATTCACCATAACTTGACAAAAGTGTCCACCACTTTTGTCTGTTTCATGCCCAGAGTTCTAGCTGCCTCTATATATCTCTCCAACCTGTTTTCATTAATTTTGTTTCTCCCTTCATTTGAGCATCTTGGTTGGTGTAGGTATCATTTTTATGCTCCATAATTAATTTTGGTTCATTGATAATTTTTATTAAGGTCACTGTGGCCCACGGTCCTTTCATGTGTTTATTTTATGATAAACAGGTCTAAATTGTCAGCCAATTATCTTTTTCTCTCTGTATATCCTTACTTTGCTTTAGAGTCGGTGATTATAGATAGAATTTGCTATACCCTGGGTTTTGAATGGTTGGTTTCCCTCTTTCCTTTTTTTCAGCATTATTTGAAATTTTTTGTACTCTTGCATCTCCATTTGACCATTCCCTTGTTTTAGTTATTTCTTTTGTTTGTATGATACGGACTGTACAGACAGAAAAGACATTGTCAGCTATTACTGGGGTGGTTTGTGGCACAATGGTGAAAATGCCTGTCACCACGACTGAGAATCTGGTGTTGTGGGTTTGTATCTCAGCTCTGACATAGCTCTGTCTGCATGTGACTCCTGTTTACAAAGTTGACAACTGGTGTTTTCCTCGAGGTACTCTGGTTTCCTCCACCATGTGTGTAAGAGAGAGACTGAAATAGTCATTACAATTTGAATGATGGTGAATGAATATGTAAGATACATTTGATGCCTGCTAAGTGTGTGCTTATGCAACTTTATATGTGTAAATACCTTGAACCCACCTTTATGTGTGAATTTGAATGCTGTTCTGTTATTCTAGGAACTGACAGGCATTTATCATAACAACTATGATGGGTCTCTGAACACTGCCAATGGTTTCCC
Organism: Pomacea canaliculata; assembly: GCF_003073045.1. Lineage (NCBI taxonomy): Eukaryota > Metazoa > Mollusca > Gastropoda > Architaenioglossa > Ampullariidae > Pomacea > Pomacea canaliculata. Next base: position 11,119,900 of record NC_037598.1, on the reverse strand, counting down.
AGTATTTGCCACAGTCATTCAGGCCAACTTCATCAGCAAGAAGGATGATAAACTGGCAGCCAACAGCCTCACAGATGAAGACATCAAGGCCATCATCGCTGTATCAAAAGATGAGAGACTTGGAGAGAGGGTAATTAGTCATTTCATATCAACATGTGCAAATGTGTACATATTTGTGGTGGATAGGCGTTTCTGTACAAACTTGTACTTCCTCCCAACATACAAAACCCATGAACATAAGTTGAATTTTAGAATTCATGCACGTTTTTCATATAGCAGCATTACTAAGGATTGCAAAGACCTCTTGTTTCCAGTGCATTTAAAATTATTTTGTGCACTTAATTTCCTTTTACAAAAGAATGAAAAAAGTAAAGCATTTTAGTGTTTTGTTTTGGTCTTCAATTTTTAAAACTGCGTTGTAGCTTGCCTTATTCTTATCACTTGCATAGGCCTTTTTCCCATAAGATAACATAACCTAGTGTGTACAGCATTTTTGTGTTGACCCTTATAGTTTTGTGTTAAATCATACTTTACAAAAGCACTATTTTTACTTCCTGGATTTCAGATTTTTGCAAGCATGGCTCCTTCCATATATGGTCATGAAGAGATAAAGCGAGCTCTTGCATTGGCATTGTTTGGGGGAGAACCAAAAAACCCAGGTGGGAAGCATAAAGTTCGAGGGGACCTTAACATTCTTATTTGTGGAGACCCCGGCACAGCCAAATCACAGTTTCTCAAGTACATTGAAAAGACAGCACCACGAGTAGTCTTCACCACAGGTCAAGGTGCGTCTGCTGTGGGTCTCACAGCTTATGTACAGCGAAATCCTGTGTCAAAAGAGTGGACTTTAGAAGCTGGTGCTTTGGTGTTGGCTGACAAAGGAGTGTGTCTTATTGATGAGTTTGACAAGGTAGGGAATCAAATAAGGTTGCAATATTTAAACAGCAATTGTGCAATCTGTGATTCATTGCACTGTCCTCAAAAATGTTACCAGAAACATTCATTTATACCAGATTCTACCATGCAATATTCAAACACCACAGATATGCAAGGTTATAGGTCATGTCTTACAATTGTGCAATTGTCGATCCAGTCAACATAACATGATCATTTCAGTAGCCAGGGATGCTGCCAACCCCAAGAAAGAATAACTTTGACCTTGTTACTCATCTGGGTGCCTTTGATCAGCTGGTCTCCTAATTTCATGACTTAGCTCCCTACCTGTGGGAGCTGTATTCTTCAGTCAAAAACCTTGGTTCACAGCATCAAGATGTAAATACACTATTTCCAAAGCGTTGAGAAAAGAAGAGCAGCCTTCATTTAAATATCTTCTGACTGGGTATGCCATTTTAACATGAGTACGCCATCAGAAAACCCAGATCAAGAGAGCGTCAACTTTCATATCTTTTGGCTTTGTGGCAGTGCTTCAGTGCCCGTGTTTTCTCAAATGCAATGGTGGAAAGAATCTTAAAGAGAGGTAGCCCTCTGCTTTAAAAATCAACACCACCAAATAAATTATCTTCAAGAATTGGTGCCTGTCTCAGATCTCCTGAAGCTTTTACTTGCCCTCACTTCATACTTTTCCTGTTTGGGAGAAAAGATTGCAGTTTGTTACAATCAAGGGCTACCACTCCAACATAGCTTATACATACAGTGTGGGCAAAATTTTCTGGAAGGGTCAGCCAGTTTGTAACAACCAAACCTGTGTCTTTCCTTGATGGTTGTTAGACTTAGCTACTTTCAATAGGATCATTTGAATCCCTAAACCAGGCATCCATTAGGTTTTTAACATAGAAGCCAGTTTTTCTAGTTAGTCTAGTGACAGCAGGCAGGGTCAACAAAATTCATGTACTTTTGGCTCATTCAGAGTGTCTACATTTCAGGCCTTGTTTTCTCACCAAGAATTATCTGTTGGAATGGGAACCACAGAGCTACATCTTACAGGCCCAGGGAGAGCTTTATCTATACTAGCTCTTTCTCTCTGTATGATGTGTATCAAGTGCGTACGAAGCACAGACCATCTTTTCCTCCTGCTCCCTCCCAGCTCCAAGATCTCCCCACAGCTGATCATATGCCCTCCTGCTTTCCCAGCAGAGAGATGATGCTAAGATTTTGATTGAAAAATACAGCTTGCACGGCAAGGGAGCTACATCTAGGCATCAGGTGACCAGCAGACCAAAGACTCCGCCCTGAATAACAAGGTCAAAGTTATTCTTTCCTGGGGTTAATGTCCCTGGCTACTGAAACGATCATGCTATGTTGACTGGGTCAAGTAAAATAAAGAAAGTATGCAATTCTAAAAATTTATAAACTAATTTTACTTTAAATAAATGTCCTTTCACAGCAGCCAGCAATTAATAAAAAAAATATCTTATTTCAATAGATTTTTTTTATTATTCATGACCATTTGTTTAATCACCAGATGAATGATGCTGACAGAACCAGTATTCATGAAGCAATGGAACAACAGAGCATCTCCATTTCCAAAGCAGGAATTGTGACATCATTGCAGGCCGATGTACAGTAATTTCTGCTGCTAATCCCATTGGTGGACGCTATGATCCTTCTCTCACTTTCTCAGAAAACGTATGTTTCAGGAAATAGCATTTTCAGGCATGATAAAGTTGTTACCTCCTCCTAAGTATGCAAAACACAATTAACATACCTTATTGGCAAACTTTTCTGTTAATAATCTAGTGATGAATAATACTAATGATTCTGATGATGTATTGAGGTAAAGCAAATGTCACAAACCATTAAATGAATTGTGCCCTTTAGGAAGGGCAACAGTCATTTAAGAAGTGTGTGAGACGAGTAAACATTGCAAACATGTTTTTTTTTTTTTAATACTTAGGCTTAAGACTTCTGTGTCAAATTTATGAGTTTATTGTTATAAAACAAACTAAGTAGATTGATTTATATTTTCATGCCATAAATCTTGAACCTTTCAAAGTACGTTGTATTACAGCTTAAACCTGCATAAATAAAAGTTTGCAAATCAGCTTGAGTGATTTGTGTGCATTGTAAAGTGATCCATAAAGAGTGCTCCTGATTTTTGTGCAGGTGGACCTGACAGAACCCATTCTGTCTCGCTTTGACATTCTGTGTGTGGTTCGCGATGTAGTGGACCCTGTTGAGGTTTGATTATTTTGTCTTATGCTGAAAGTCAAATAATTTGTATATGGACGCATGCTTGCACCATGAATATAGCATGACACTGTGTCGTTGGTGCAAGCTGCATCTTATTAACAGAATGTTGTAAATGTGATATTTGTGAAGTTGTGCCATAGCAAAGTCATCGCTTTCACTGATGTGATGTTAATGGTTGTATTGGTGAAATGCCATGAGTCAAGGCAAACATGACAAAGATCTGCCACAGAAAGCAATTGAAAAGATTTTGTTGATTCTTTAGGATGAGCGCTTGGCAAGATTTGTAACAAGCAGCCATGTAAAGCATCATCCCCTGGCATCACAGACAGACAATCAGAATAAGACACCGGTAAGTGGCTTTCTTCTAGATCAGATATGTGTAGTTTGATCAACTGACAGGCAGCGAGAACTGGCGAGAGTTTGGTTTTTTTTTTTTAATAGAAAGCAAATCCAATTGAATGTTAATTTGCAGGCATATTGGCAGCTCTTGCCTTCACCACATTTCTACCAGTTTAATAACGATGATGTTGATTTGCTTTTGCAGCATGGCATAAGACATACATATGAGACAATATCATAATCATGATTTTTTTAGAAGTGAACTTACAGTCTTAATTTAGTCTTTAGATTTGAAATTGCAGGAGTTTTTTTTTTTTTTTAGTGCAAACTGGAAAGAGACATACTTTTACAATTTTATTGGAGTGCACTTTCAGTGATATGGTTGCTACATTATACACCGCATTCAAATAAAAGATTTTTTTTTTTTAAAGACCTGGGTTTTAAGACATTATGATGCAGTGATATCTCAGTTTTTGTTGACTTTTGTTGTCATCCATTTTTTCTGTGAAAAATTTGTCTCGGATTTTGTTGGCGTGCTCACATGACCTAATGGCTAACTTTGCATAAACAAAGGGCAACCCACATATCCTCCTGCTCAGTGTGGCCTTCTTTTTCATTTCAAGCATCACCCCTTGCATCTATCCAAAGAATTCCATTGGTTTCAGTTTTTTCTGTGCTTTTTTTATTATTATTATTATTATTGATTGCCAGTGTAAATTTTGGTCATTTGCCATTGAGCACATCTATTTATATATAAGCCGCGCCGACACCTTTTTAAAATCTGTATTTTTTCCACAAATAAGCTGCACTGGTTAATAAGCCGCAAACATATAGAACATGAAAGCTGCATCCCCCATATGCATTTCATCTGGTTTTTGGCATGATGAGGTTGTGTGCTTCAGCAACTGATTTGAATGCTTCAGTTGTATGTGGCTTTGATTTAAAAATGTGAACAATTAATACTGTAACAATATTAACAGTTAACACTAACAAAGTTTCCAGAGACAAGCTCTTTACATTAGTCTTTTATCTTCCTTTTAACATAAATTATTTTTTTATTGTTTCTAGTATTAAACACTATATGTATTCTCTATAAAGTGTGTTTTTGGAGTGTCCAGAACAAACTAATTGGATTTACATTGATTCACATGAAAAATGCCTCTGTTTTTGTCAGTTTTGGATTGGTGATTGATTATCGACAAAAACCAAAGTTTAACTGTACTGTTCCAAACCACACTAAAACAAAATATTTCTTCTTGTAGGCTCACAGCTATGAGAGTGACTTGTCAAGCGACATAGAACCCTTACCACAAGAACTGCTAAAGAAATACATCATTTATGCTCGGGAGAAGGTTCACCCACGCTTACACCAGATGGACCAGGATAAAATTGCCAAGATGTATGCAGATCTTCGCAGAGAATCCATGGTAGGCACAGAAATTTTAAGTTAATGAACTCATCGGAACATCAAGTTGTGCATATTGTTCATACCTATCTGATTGAGTCTGATTCTCGTTCTGCAATATTGACTGTGCTAAGCTAAGTGAAGAGCTAATAATTTTTTACTGAACGTTTTTTTTTTTTAATTGCTTTTCCATATCAATACTGAAAGATTGAGTGGTGGCATCTATTGCATACCAGAATGGCAAGCTTATTACAACAAATGTTCTTTGCAGACCCTTTTGATCATGGGACATCAGTAATTGGCAGTTGCCAACGTGCATTTCGTCTTATTTATAAGTCCACATAAATTTTTTGCAAAGATTATATAGATTTCATAGAAAAATACTTCTTTAACTTGAGTTTTGCAACCCTGTAGATGTAATACTGTTATCACATAGTGATTTTCAAGTTATGCACTATATGCCTTTGCCTTTGATACCAGGCTACAGGCAGCATTCCTATCACTGTTCGGCACATTGAGTCCGTGATCCGTATGGCTGAAGCACATGCTCGTATGCACTTGCGTGACTATGTCAATGAAGATGATGTCAACATGGCCATCCGCATCATGCTGGAGAGCTTCATCAGCACACAAAAGTTTAGCATCATGCGCAGCATGCGAAAGGTATCTATAACATCTGTATGTGGTTTTGTTTTCATTATCTTGGAAACAACAGTTTTGATTCAGATAACAAAAGTTCACTTCATGTCCTTCAAGTGTTATGTTATTGCTAATCTTTTGCAAAATACCCTGCCATATACAGCTATATATAAATCTACGAAATGTATGCTTTGCTTTTTCTTTGTTGTACTTTTGAGAGACAGCTGATGTTGATTAATCCTTTTTGATATCACATCAGTATTTGTGATAAGACCGTATTTTTTTTTAGAGATTAACACAAATGTGATTTATATGGTTTGACATTCTGATTTTTATGTTTCGTAGACTTTCGGGCGCTACCTTTCTTTCCGCAAGGACTCACACCAGCTGCTGCTGTTTTTGCTAAAGCAGCTAGCTCAAGATCAGTCTGCATATCAGCGAAGTCGTTATGGCACACAGCAAGACCAAGTTCAGATATCAGAGAAAGATCTTGCGGACAAGGTTGGTGTATATCTTTTATTATGATTTTAGAAGCTTTATTTAACATCTTATTATTCTTTGAAAACATACACACATGTTAAACAGCTGAAAGAAAAGACATTCACTTTTATACAGTTTTTTTTTTTAAATCGCATGATTGCTTTCAGATAATTTTTCAAGAAATTAAGAAAGGAAGAACCAACTACACTGGTAGTGATAGTGAATGGTTGATGCAAAGCTTTTCTTTACTTCCCTTTTGGCAGGCTCGGCAAATCAACATTCACAATCTGACATCCTTCTATGAAGTGAATTATTCAAGGCCAATCATTTCACACTAGATTCCAAGCAGAAGCTGATCATACAGTCATTCTAATTTGTCACTGGTGGTGAAGGAAGATGTTCAGAGTCCATTTGAAATGAGTGACAAGCAGTGGCCGTCACATGGGACCATATTCACAATATGTTCCAAGACTTACCAAATGCTGTGTCTAATGGCAGCCAATGTGAACAGCTAGTGGAGGACAGTTCTGTAGTCAGTACAGGGACAAAGGGAGATAAGTACGAGACACGTTTGTGCTGTTGGGTTTCATTGTGCTATGGCCCATTCCTGCTTGACGTGTTTTTAAATGAGCCATCTATTTAATTCTCCACCTTAATTTTCAGGCAACAATAATTTGCAAATGCTGAATCTGTGGTTGCCAAGACACAACCACATGCTATAATTGAACTAACCAAGAGTATGAAATTTTGTAATTGCATGAGCTGCATTTTGCATGTTAAATTTAAATTGTGACAAAATGAAAATGAATTTTCTGTATATATTATATGTAAAGTTATTTTTAATAAAGATGTGTTTATTGGTAGATGCTGAATTTTTAAGGAGCTCTGCGTGTTGCAAGGAGTGTTAAGTATTGTGTTAAAATTGACATCCAGCAGAAAAATAATTTTATTGAATCTGCAAGTATAGTGTGTATACATGCTGTGCTTTTTTTTCTGGAAAGAATTTCTTTACTCAGGAATGTGGCAAATTTCAACTGTACAAATCATCATTTTCATCATGTTACACAAAATGAAGAAAAGAAACAGTCTGAAATTGACATTTTTATTTTTACCATAACATTGACCAAAACCCGAAGAAAATAAGTTGACTCAAAACAGCTTATAAAAGGCTATCTGAACCACCATTGATACACCAGGACATTTTTTACAACTTGGAACTTGTGCAATCTTTCCCATGATAGCTGTGCAAAACTATTTCATTTGTATGCACGTGGAATGTATGCATAATTTAATCACTTTTTGCTAATTTGTAACAAAAATAATAGAATCACAGGATCTGTTCTCCTTGCATTGGGATTGCAGGGTTTCCTCCAAATCAGGTTGCTTTTTAAACAACTACATTTAAAAACATTTTCCAATTTTGAAACCGAAAGAAAATGTATGTACAAAAGAGGTATTTTATTTATATGTAACAAGCGTTACATAGGCACGCTAATCTGTACACAGGAATTCCACAGATTTTAATGGAAAAAACTTCAGATGATGAAAGTAACATTTAAATGCCTCTGTTGCTTATATTCTAAAACTGTTGGTAACACACCTCGTGTGCATGCTAGTTTGTTTTTTTTTAAAATAAGTTCTTGCCATAGGAAGTTGGGATTCTGTGAAAGACCTGAAATTTAGGCTTCCTTTTCACAACTGCTAAAAATTTGAGCAATTTTCTGAAGGCATAGAAAATAATGAATTTCGAATAGTATAAAAGTTTTCAAAGCACACTGACAAGGTAATGAAACCTGCAACTTTCTGACAGTTGTTAGAACGGGAACTTGAGAAAGCTCCAATAACCAACAATGGAATTTTCTTTAACACTCTGAGACAAAATTATACAAGCCTTCCAGCCAAATCTTGTGGGTAAGGCAACGGTTAATAACCATTACGCCTTGCTATGCTTCTTAGAAGCAAGTACGAATGTAGATAAACATTATTTGTAGGAGTGGGGAGGGAGAAAGGTCCCTTCCTCTGTAACAGCTAACTTAACCCCAGTGTAGAAGATGGAGGATCGGGTGTCCTTGGGGATTGTCTCAGGCACGCTATTCTTTCCAGGTAGGTAGGGCTGCTTTGCATGAATTAGCCTTACTTCCCACCTGCTGCTGCCTGCTTTAGTTTTGTTGCACATAATTAAAAATTTTACCAACATTTGATGCTTATAGCACATGATTGAATTTCCCATCGCATAGAAAGGTGCATAAAGTATGCTGGGGAGCTCAAAATGTAAAGAAAATCCTTTTTTTGGGGGGGGGGGGTTTAGGGGTATTCCAAAAAACAGGGATGTGAAAACTTATGAACATTTTGTAATTAAACCAGGGGATACTATGATTACCAAAGAAATGTGACACAGGTCTTCATGCGTAATAACACGACCGCTTTTCTAAAGAAGTTTCTGAACATCAGGAATGTATTTGTTCACAGGTGTGCCGTTTTTACAAGTCGCTAAAGCTCACAAAAATTCACGGCAAGGATTTAGAAGGTATTTTAAAAAAAAAAAATTCTAAGTGGGATCTGAAATCCCCTAGCATTTTATGGATACCATACATCAAGCATATGGGCAAAACTCTGAACCTCATGCTAAAAAAGATGAATTATATAAAATATCGCCGGAATTTTGAAAACGCCTTAGATAGTTTTGAGACAAACACCTTTCAAACCTTTTTTGAAAAGGAAGTCGACAGTCCATCGTGGCACATCCGTTGAACTGTACCCCTCCACAAACGCGTTGCAAACACCGGTGGGCGTGAACCTAAATCCCGGAGTAAACATTTGCACACACTGAACGTGTGGTGATGAGTGCCGACAAATTCTTAACATGTCACGCTCCGTCTGACCCGAAATCCGATTTGATATAGTCATTTTGGTATTTAGAAAAATAAAATGTTACTTTTCTCAATTCTGCGTTTCAAAATGTTTTAGGTCTTTCTTTTTCCATTACGATCGTGAAAGTTCTGTGTATATTGCTAAGTTAGCGTCGACTGAAAAAAAATTTTCAAAAAAGGGTTGGGATGGGGGAACAAAAACATTGCTTAATTCTTTCATTTTGTTGCGTTAAGATTTGCTACGATTTCCAGCCTTTTTCCAATTAATTGTTCGCGCATGCAAACGTAGTTTCGTTAGCATACCTGACCACTTCGATTACCATTGCAAATCCTCTACATCACGTCTGTTATTTTATTTATTCTGATGAATTTCTTATCGAAACAAACTTTTCTGACGACATGGAATGTACAAAATGACAACTGACTTTCTATTTTAGGAATTTATCCTCCACACTATTTTGACTTTTGTTTATTTACACGCTATTTGACCCCACCCCCCAAATCACATCTCTCCCCACCACCATCCCACACTCTAACAATACCGCCGAAGACTTGTTGTCCATTCCTCTCTCTCTCTCCAGCCAACCATACACTAATCCACGTACCTACCCACCCAGGGTACGCCACTACCGTGAAAATCGAAACCACACAACTGCTGCTGATCAATAACTAGTGACGTCACAGTACACCTAATCAACAAATGATCGAGCTGCATCATGGGAAGTGTCATTGATCGCCTTCGCGGAGAGAGAAGCCACGCGCGTGATCAATAAACCAGAACTGGGGTGGAATGCCTTCCACTGGCAGCAGAGTGGGGTGGGGTGAGCAAACCTTAGCTCTTACGAAACGATGGCATTTGTGATGTTAACGAGAAAGACACAAATAAAAAAAAAAAAAAAGGTCATGTTACCGTGACCCTACGGTTCTCGATGGTTTCTAAACCTGCCAGGGTGTGCTGGGCTGTGTCATCAGGTCCGGACGGAGAGAGGCATTCAAGTGTACAAGATGCTTGGCCTGAAGGTTTGTAGGCACTTGGCACTCGAGTCGGACAGGACATTAAAAAAAAAATAATAATAATAAATAAGCGAGCCTGTCCTGGTTTTGAAAAAAAAAAAAATCAGAAGAAAATGTGTCCATTGTGAAAACACGCTGGCTGGCTGGCTGACTGGTCGGCGATGTTAGGCAAGTATGGATGCTTGCAAACAGGTGCATTCAAGCGTGCTATAGAGTACCATGGCAACGGGTCTCACCATAGTGAAACGGCGAATTCACTTTTCTCTCTGACACACAGACACACGGAAGCATGCATGTCGGCACGCGCAGCTTGTCACGAGATGCGAGTCTCGCAACATTTTTCTCCACCGAACTCGCACGCAGAATCTGTTGTTATCGTCTGTGTGAAAACGGGTTTGAGACGAACGGCATTTGCCCTGAAGTATTCCCTACAGTAGCTTAGCTGCAGACAACCACCCTTGCTCTCTAATCTCGTCTAAATTATTGTTGCCAACACCAGGCAACTACCGGTCCGCGGCCAGCTTCAAACAGGCAAACGTCTGTTCCAATGTCGGGTACCTACTTAGCCTGCCTTCAAAAATAAATTTAAAAAAAAGATAAACGTTAAAGTTGATATTATGAAGACACTTTTTGGGCGAATAAACCGTTCTGGACAAACACTGGTGACTCGTGTTGGGAATCTCAACACGCGATTTGTATTCAGAACACTCTAACGACAGACGAAGCTGTGATACTATGTTCAGCTTGTAACAACAAAACTTGGTGCAACCATGACAGCAGTCTTCAAGTTGCAGGCAATATCCGCTAGTAACATAGAAGTTAAAGTACATGCACACAGTAATACGTACCTAAAACACACACACACACACTAATGTACATACAAGCATAAACATTTTGCGCCATCTTCAGCGGCGTACTTTTTGTTTAAAAAGTCTTTCTATAGGCGAGGGTCAATCATGAGCTGACATATTTTAATAGTAGTCGGAACACAGATATCAGCAGCTTCGCACAGGGTTTCCCTGAAATGCTTTTTTAAAGCCCGTTAAAATAGAGAAAAATGCCCAGGTCCGCACACAAAACATCACAGTGCGTATTCAACAGACGAAAGGAGTCGCCAAGAACTCCGGAACCAGTTCCTTTGCTAAGCTTACTTAGCACGACTATAGAAAGTCTCGACAACATAAACACTGCAAGCCACAACCAGTGTCTCAGACTCTGGCCGAGACAACTACAGTAGTTCTTCACAACCACAGGAGTCGACAGGCTGGCCATGACAGACACATCTCTCTATCTCTCACACACACATGCACACAGACACACGCAATACCCAGGCCCACCATCACTGATGCTTCTCTGGGAAGTTAGGGGTGAGGAGGAGAAGGGAAGGGGATCCAATTATTGCGACGATCAGACTCATCTATATCAGGGATGCTCCAACACAATGCCTCAGACTTGGCTGTTCCACTTCCGACACAACATTCGAAGGCAACGACGACAGTGACGACACCTGGAATCGCATCTCTTTTAAGAGTCACTGTAATTAAAGAAGGCAGCAAAAGCAACCCCTCTTTCCTCCCAACATCAGGAAGAAAACAGCGTGAAGATGTTTCTTACCTGTCTCCTAAAGAAAGATGACAAGCGCGCAATACCTGTGTGCTTTAAGGCAACCGTGTGCTGTCACGTGAGAGCCGTCCCGCCAGGTACAAGCGGTTCTCTGCAGGTAAGCTGCAAACTCCGTTGTTCACATCACTCTGTCTGCAAACATGGCTGTGCTGCTTACCTTATTTTGCTGAACCACCACCCTACCCTCCAATCCCCCACGGAAAAACTTTCATGTACAGATGGAGACACCTCTCGGGAGACTGGCACGTGATAAAACGAGAGTCCTGCTCCCATCAGGCGCAAAAGCACACTCCTCCGGGTCCATCAAGCTAAGAGCTACCTCCCGCTACAAATACTGTTCCTGGCCGACCGGACCATGTCGCTGACCACCTGCGGTGGAATGAATGTCATCATGTTGTCCTTCTCGTTCTCAGACTCGATGTTCTCCCAGGTCTGGTAGTGCAGGCCCCTCCAGCCGGCCATACGGCGGAAGTGCACGTTGGCCTGCGACCAGTAGGTCGGGAAGAACTCCAGCAAGGCGCCGTGGGGTGGCAGGAAGAGGGTGTGAGACAGTCCCGCTCCGTGCATCCCCAGCAGAATATCCGTGTCTACGATGATGGACAGCTGCTCCTTCATGGGCAGGGCGTCCAGCTGCAACCCGCGCACACGGTCGGCAGGTGAGGCGGCTGATTGCACGGCCTTCAGCACCTCGGCTTCGTTGTAGATCTTCCGGCTGACGATGCCACCCTTGTTGCGCGGGTGGGCCACGTAGTCCCGCCGCCAGATGAACAGAAAGCTGAGGGAGGTGCAGTTCAGTTTGCGGCTGCCGTCCACCCCGTGGCGGCTGAGAAAAAAGTGGCGGAACTCCTCCAGGTAGGGCACGCTCTCGCGGCCATGCTGGCTGAGGGGGCTGTTGTAGCCCATCACAGCCCAGGCCAGGGCCGAGAAGCGGGTGGGACCCGGCAGACGCCCCGCGCGGAGGACCTTCCCGAACAACACCTCCCACACCTCGTCTAGCCCGCCGCGCGGGTGCGCGTCCACCCACAGGATGGTGACGGCGTCCGGGTGCTGGTTGAAGGCCAGCATGGCGAGGAAAGCGTTGAAGTAGTCGGTCATGGTGTGGTAGAAGTTGACGTATTCGTAGCGCTGGATGGCGATGGTCAGTCCTGCCACCGTTGCCTCCGTTTTCACCGCCGCGATGTCGTCCACACACCGCAGGGCTTGCTGCCAGCTGTTGAGGTGGTCACGCTGCCCAAACTTGGCCATGGGCTTGGATTTGCACTGCATGGTGAAGAAGCCGTACTTCGGGAGAAAGACACAAAAGCAGATATTTAAAGGGCGTTCAAATGATTGAAAAAAAAACATATGCATGTATGTTGGGGGGGTTGGGGGTGGGATATGAGGCAGCCGTTCTCATTTCCTTACGAACCATTTAGTCACAAGAAACACCAGCTCATGAGACTCAGCAAGTACTCACCTGAATCATCAGGTACTCCTTTTGTTCATCCTGACCCCACACCTGATCCATCTCCTCCCCGCCCTGGGGTCCCGACCCCCTCAGCGAGGGGTCCACCACGACGTCGTACAACAGCGCCATCTCGCTGCCGTACATCACGAAGTGGTTGTCCGCCATCCGGAACGGCTTGGTCAGCCAGTGACACAGAGGTTCCCCCGTCAACGCCAGGCTTTGACCGAAAAAGTCCACCTGCCATACACCATCAAATTCTGACTAGTCTTTGGCCGTTTTAGTGTCGATTCATGTTGAAATGAGCAACTGGTCATTAGTTTAGTTAGTTTAGACCTTGTTACTCCTCGAGGAGCATAGGGGAGCAACAGCACAGTCGAGTATGCTAACCACCCGGCTGTACGCAGACTGGATGTTCCCACTGGACACTAATCAAAATAAATAAATAAGAAGTAGGTCCACTAAACGCGATAACATGCTTTTCACTCACCACGTGAACCGTTGGACAGCCGCTGGCGTTGTGGGTGCCGTTGACCACGGGTGGTTCATCCAGGACCGGGTGCGTGTGGTTGCTGTCGTACTCGTGTCTCCTGAAGACCGCCAGCTCCGCAAGCTTGGGATTTCTTTTGACAATGATGATGTCGTCGTCATGGTGGCCGTGAGAGACCTTGTGGTGGAGATGGCTCAGGTGATCAACATCCGGGACCAGCAGCTGCTCAGTTACAGCACGAGATCATGAGATCAAAGTTGGCGAGTTGAAATGTCAGGCTGAGGTTAGTGTAACAACGTGTTATAGTAGAATGAAACGAATTGATGTCTTATATCAGACTGAGGTGAGGTCACGTGTTATATCAGACTGAAATGACGTGGTGTGTGAGATGGAACTCACCTCTAAAAGAAACCATATGTTACATCATAACAAAGTCATTTTTGTAATGTTACAAATATTTGTTACTAGAAAGGGGAAGACAACACAAGCTGAAGAAGAACTACCCTTGACTAGATGATAGGGCAGCAAAAAAAAAAAAAAAAACAAAAAAAACAAAAAACAAAACAAAACCCGAAAATACGACTGACAAAGACAGTCCTAGTAAAAGGATCACACACTCTTAGCCCCAAACCCATGTGGCTGGTAGGTCAAACCCATGAACTTTCCTTCATTTCACAACGCTAGGGTCATGTTACAAGCGGGAGTGTATGAGAGGGGGAGAAATTCATCCAATACAAGGCTGAGGTCAAAAGAGCCAATGAAATGCCTAAAAATGTTAATGACAATAAAAAAATACAGAAGAAAATGATAAATATTTTGGGGGTTATGGTTAAGTGTAGAGGTAGGATTAGATTTTTTTTCTCTCTTTTTTAAAGACTGAAATTTCTGTAAGAAACTACTTTAATGCTTATACATTCATTCTCATCCAATCATATTATCGTTGTGATGTGGGTAGTCTACATTAGTTGCAACTATAACTAGTCAAAGTCTGTGGGGTCCTGTAGGAAGTAAGTTCTACCACCTACATCTACAGCGCTCATAAGCAAAGGTGGCGATGTCTTTGTACATGGTGGGCAGGACACGGGTCATGTGTAGATATACATCTGTACACGGGTATTGACCTCGACAAGAGGACTTGCCTTTGGGATGCTAAGAAGGGTTTTGTGCTGTCAGGGCGGATGAACTAAAGGATCACTCTTGCGGAGAAGGTTTTACAGCAAAAGCAAAAGCAAGCACCAGAAAGAGGAGAGCAACGCATAAAAACTCGTTCAAAAGTCGCTGTCACGTTTCAAGAGGTTTTATTCTTCGGCCATCCTAAATGGCAATAAAGAATACAGTAAAAATTACATAAAATCTCATATAAAGTACTCGGCAATCTCTTTCTTTCGTAGAATAACAAACTTAACAAAATCTGACAGACACACACGTTTGTTTTTCTAACTCAAACATAAATCTTGCATAAAATATTTCGTATAAAGTACCTTCCCCCCAATCTCTCTCTCTCTGGCTATCTATCGCAGAATAACAAACTTGACCAACCCTGACAGAAGTCTAATCACTGGCATATATTTTCATTACTCACTTCCCTCGTTCTCTCTCCCTCCCTCTCACACACACATAGCTGCACACATCACTAGTGCAATCACATTCGTACATAAAGCAGTTATCAAGAACCTTTAACAAACACACCAACCGACACAGCTCGCAGGCTATCTGATCATCTAGATACTGTCCTCTCCTATTATGGCAAACAGACCAGCATCCTAATGTTATATGGCGGAGTGAAGGACATGTCAGCGAGCATTTATAGCTTTAAATCTTTGTTTCCAGTCCAGAACATTCCACAAAATATTAAAAAAAAAAATTAACAACCCGAACTAATATTAGACACACACACGCTGCTTGGAGGTAATTGCAAGATGTTTTCCTTATTTTCTTGTTATCAACTTGAGGAACAAATATTGTCGAGTCCTTCACACTGTCATGTAACAGTCAACATGGATACCGTGTTTCCCCGAAAATAAGACCTTATTCAAAAATAAGTCTTCTAGAATGATTTTTCAGGATTCTCTGTGTGTATATATATATAACCCTACCCCTAATATAAGCTCCAGTTAAGATTGTCAGCCAGACAGATGGATTTCATTCGTCCTTTGAAACACACGACAGACGTACTGAATTATAAAGTAATGATACTAATATATAAATAAATTACATGAGTTGTCACGATGTTTCCCATGAAGATGGCATGACTGTATTTGAATTAATGTAGGTTTTTGTGCTTAAAAAAGAAATCCCCTGAAAACAATCCCTAATACCTCTTTTGGAGCAAAAGTTAATACGAGACCTAGTCTTATTTTTAGGAGAAACACGGTACTGGTCTAATTAGGAAAAAGCTTGCGACAAGAAGTTGCCTACAATTAGTTTGCAAGCAAAAGGTGCAAAAACGATTGCTGCATTTTCACACTGTGTTACATGGGGATGGTCTTTGTACTGGTGCAACTCATACTTGTTTGAGCATAAAAATCCTAATCTTATCTACAATGAAGAAATGAATACGCACGTAATTGTCGTGGTCGACCCAAAACAGCACAGAAAAAGTGAGACACATTTAGCACCATGTTTACACCAACAAGCACATACAACAATACGTGAGCATCGCAAAGGTCTTTACCGGACAATCAACAGCAAAAAAAAAAAAAAAAAAAAAAAAAAAAAAGAGAGAGACCAGAGGAATCTCCATCGTTGGATGCAAAATTTAGAATTCCGGAATCAGGTGTTTGCTTTGTACAGACATGAAGCCTCTCCTCGTGTTGACAGATGATGTAACTATTAAACTATTTCGTGGATGTTTGCTGTGTTTGCTATGCTATTATTGTGAAATTTATGCTTAAAATTAGTTTAAAATAATTAGACTGTCATGAACCAGAAGAGGACGATCCAGGCCACTGAGTATACCTGGCTGTGAGGGAAGTCTTCTTTTATTATATTCAAATTTCGCTGACCTGATGTCAGGTCGCTCTACTAGTATATTCAGTATGACAGGTGACTTGTAATACTCAGCTTAACTCTTCTTTAGTTGTTAATAATAATAATTTCATATTGTATAACTGTTGACAGCTGTTGTTGCGCACGCGAGAAGGGAGTAGCTGCTGGTGACGATGGGTGAGTGTGGACGACAGGATGGAAGGCGGGAGTTTTAGTCCATCCCTTCCCCCTGCAGGTTCCTCACATACACAAAACCTTTGACCTGACCTCCAGAGCGGCATTCAACAAAAATTATTTTAAATCGCGACATTTCACATTTGTAGGTACGAGGAAGCTTTTAAGCCGATGACATGGTTTGGGCAGCAGTAAGGTGTTAAAGTGATTGAAAAAAAAATAAATAAAAAAAACTGGAAAAATAATTAACGCTTGTCTGTTGGTGACAGTTGAATGTTTTTCATACTTCGCGTCTTGTCACCACACACATAGACACACGGAGAACATTGTTTGAAAAATCCAAACTTCGAAGACGGAGGACATTCCCCAAATTGCATCCGTTGATTTCGACTCTCTGATCTCGCTCGAAATGAAAATCGGATGAAAACTCGTGCGGGGCATCCCTGTGATCAAGGTGTGTGTTCTAGTGAAAACTGAAAACTTCTTAGGCAAGTCATGTGTACTTCTGGTGAGCGTGAGTAGTGTTAGTGGATATTAAAAAACTTCCTTAGCTGATGATGATGACTAATCAGCAGCAACTCTTGGTGAAAAGGTGCACGAAAAAAAAAAATGTCTGAACAGGCAGAAGACGACTGTGTGTTGAATCATCTTACCTGTACTTACAATGTTTACAAATAATTACACTGATATTATTAAAGCAGGACAAAAAATATATGTCCAAAGACCAACCTTTTCGAAATTGTAGGAGAAGATTCGTTACGAACCATGAAGGTCCATACCGCAAACAGCAGCAGCAAGAAGATCAGGTAAGTGAGGATCCCAAACCGGAAGTAGTTTTTGGTCCTTGACCGCATACGGATCCTTCGTAGCCACGTCATCATCCGGCTTTGGCGATGGTAGACCTGCTGCGTGCATTCACTTCCTAAAGCTGTACCCTCGCCCCAAATGCATGTCTCTGGTGGAGACAGAGAAAGAGAAATAAAATAAAATAAAATGTGCTCAACTTCTGGCACTGGTTCTGCATTGCTAACCAAGGAGATCTTTTTACATCCTCTTTCTTCTGAAATGGTTTAACATGGTTCTAAAGTCCAACTGCAAGAAAACATCTTTTATATTAAAATTTGTTAGTCAATAGTAAAAAAAAATTCAGAGCATATGGACAGCATATGTTAGCTTAACAAAAGACGATCTTTGCACACAAAAATGCTTTGTTGGGGGGGGGGGGAAAGGGGATAAAAATTTGCACAGTTTGCATATTTCCATTTTTCTTTAAACTGACAGGTGTGGAGTCTGTTTGCTATCGATGTTTCTAACAGTCTCGTCACTTAAAAGACACCTGTCGCAGCTTAAATTCCGGGCCACCTGTTAACAACAGTTATCGGAGAACGACTGATGTCGGCGACAGGTCAATGTTTGTGGGAGGTGATGTAAGACGACCGTTAGTTTCCACCTCCCTCCCTCGCACCTACCAAATGAATGACAGAGCTTCAGTCCGCTGTTGTATCAGGACAAATATGACACCTGAGCAGATGACTAAACCACGAGGGTGTAGAGGTGGACCTGTCTGCCGAGACCAACGCTTAGCTTGCAAAGTCTCCGCTGTTAGTCTCGGCGAGCCTAAACAATGAATGTGACTAAACCGGAAGCTTTGTACACACCAGCCTCGTTTGAGTAGTTAACTGGAAAAAAAAATTGTCTTCAAACAGTCCAGCAATACAAGTTCGTGACTAAACTAACGATTTTTCGAGCTCTATACAGTCGGCACGGAGACCAGAGTGTCCACGTGTCAACAGTTATCGAAGGAAAAGTGTCGGCGACAGGCCGATGTTTGTGGGAGATGACGTTGAAAGATGGCCGACGGTTTCCACCGAATATTGTCAGCACCTGGCGGAATTTCCGCCCGCTATCGTGTTAGGATTGATATGGCACCTGTACAGATGACCAAACTGACGATTTTACAAGCTCGATACAGTCGGCAGGGAAGAAAACTAATTTTGCTGCACCTCGCCAAACATTGAGTACGAGGCATAAATAATCACGTGTCCGAAGGACAATAAGAGGCATAAATAATCACGTGTCTAAGGGTAGGGGTGTGGAGGGAGTGCAGACTAGATAAGGTGGAGTCGTATAATCACCGATGAACGCAAAGCAGACGACAGCGGTGAGGTCAGTTATTACAACGCAAGCACCGCACCGCACTCACCAACGCATGCACACACACACACATTTACCGTGTTTGTCGGGTACCTACGTGTGACAGTCGGGTACTCCAGAGATTCACGAGTCTCGTGTCTGGCACGTCTACACAACAGGATCCACAGGTAACGGAAGACAGTAGGTGAACTCTTCACTCTCCCGCACATAATGTTCTAGAAGTACAGACTGTCGCAGCGAGAGAAAGGTTCACGAAACTTCATTTCACAACCCTCCATTTCGTCTCGTCGGCATTCTCCCACACGACCGCGATGACGTCACACGCGACGAGGGCGCGCCACAAGCTCGGAATGACCTGCCAATGACGTCACGCAGCAGTTACGTCAGAGGACAAATGGCAAAACGAACAGGGAGCATGCGTCGTTCGAAAATAAATCAACTGAACTGGAGCATGCAGCTTGTCTCGCGGTCTACCACCACATCAGGGTGATGGTGGGAGCGCTGAGCAAGTATACCAACAACACGAACGGCAGGAACAACAAACAAAATAAATAATAATTAATAAAAAAAACAAGGCGAGTGATACACAGATGATACGCGACAACAGCAAGACTGAAACTTGTGTCCTAAAACTCAGGAAGTTTCTCGAACAAATGCGTTTGAAAGATTCTGTCGTCTTGCTGGAGGAATATCTAACAAGGGAGTGAGTTACCACAAGTTGATGCTGATTGTGTAATAATAATAATAATAATAATAATAATAATAATAATAATAATAATAATAATAATAATAATAATAATAATAATACGAGAGGTATACATGTAGCACCTCCTGATGGAGGATCTCACAGCATTTACAAAGTTTCTACACACACAAAGGCAGATTAGTGAACCCAGATGCTAGGCACTTCCCAGCCACCCACCCATTCAAACAGTAAGTGGGTGAAGAAGTATCAGTCGTCGAGAGCAGAGATGGTGGGGAAAAGATAAGTTATTCCAACGAAGATAAGGAGAGAATGGTGTTTCTGAGGTTTCCGTCTCAAAAGACGAACTAAGAAGGTCCAAGAAGAGGACGAAGAGCTCAGCACCAGGCACCAGGCGTTCGAACTTCGTCTGCGCACTTCTTTGACTTAAAGGAATTGGTGACAAATGGCAGAAGACAATACTGTAGATCGATCCAAGAAATAATTTGAAAAATGATCATAAATAGCAACAGCAATCATTTCAAAAGTTCAATTAAGCAAGGAAGATGAACGGCGAAATAAAAAACTGCATGAAGAATTGCATGAAGAATGTATGTTGAAAGTATTTTGTAATCTACTTTAGCAGCGACAATAAAAAAGCTGTGAACTACAAGCTAATCAAAATCCGGATGAAATATCATCAGATACCGTCTGGATGAATATCAGATAGTTATCATAAGTAATGAGATCAACAGGTGTGATTTGTTATGAAAAATGTACTTTGGATTATTGCTATAAAGACGCCTGCTGCCATTAGCGATTGGAACGATCTTAATTTCTCCTTCAACTGCTCTACCATCCGTCTTCTTATTTTCTCTCTCTCTCTCGTCTTTTCCGGGTATTTATCCATCTTCCTTTTTTCTTGCGCTTTTCGTATGTTCAGAGGGAATGTGTTCAGAGAGAAGGCTTCCCTGAACAGTATGAGTGACGATTGTCGCGTGACGGCGACGAATCCAGTCGAACTTCAACTGAGCGCAGACCATACACAGAAATGACAAAGACAAAATTCACGTAACAAACAAACGAATTTATTAGCTACAAAAATAATACTGATAGGAATCCAAAATCAAACATTCCAAACTCTCACATGAACAAATATAGATCAGCGCGAGCAATCCAACAAACAAAACGACGAGAGGATGATGAGGGAGCAAGGTGGACGCTCGACACGATGACGGACAGCAATGCGAACAAAGGACGTGAAGACACGGTAACACGAAGGAAGAGCGAAAAACAACAACAGGAGGAAGAGTGAAGAAGAACGAAAAATAAGCCTGTAGATAAAACAATTCTTACAATCAACGGGCGTGTCCCGAAACTGCTCAATTTCTAAAACAATATTTTCACACCGACACATATATCTGACCATCGGACTATGGCTTTGAACATAAAAAGATTCTCTCCATGATCTACGTACTGATGATCGTGGAAGAGTTAACTGTTTGTTGTTGTTGTTGTTGTTGTTGTTGTTGTTTTGTTAATAAATGGCACGGTTTTGGCTTTAGATCTGTTGTATAGTCCGAGTCTCCAGTGTCGAATAGACACTGATAGTTTTCCCACATCGCAATCATCTTCACGCAGTTCTCGTCCGACCACATGGCCATTGTTGATGAGAAAAGGGAGCCTACTGTGTTCAAGAGTGAAAAGGGAGCCTACTGTGCTCTATATCTTGAAACCTAGCAACAAGGCCTGTCTGCGTGCCGTGTGCACAACTCACCAAGACCTTGCGGGGCTGCTAACCCCGCTAAGTGCCCAACATTGCAGCGTGGGAATAGGCCTTAACAGACTAGAATGGTGTGGAACCCGAAAGAATGGGTCTCTACTCACCCAAAACGGCTTGTGGCAGATCGGTCGACACAAATGAAAAACTCTGACTGTCATGGCCACGGTCCAGCACCGTCTGTTACTTGATGACGACTACCCATGACGTCAAAAAAAGAAAAAGTAAAATGACGCGTCGAAGAAGCTGTGCGCGCGCGCGCAAGACGTAAGACGAAGAAGGGGACAAAAGCGTGAAGACAACACCTAACGATGGGCCAGCTCAGTATGGGAGGCATGCAAGGATGACAGCACGATCGCTGACACGCGACATAGATGATATAAGAGAAGAACTCGCTCTGGTAAATTATATGTACACATATTTGTTACACACATTTGTACACATATTTGTTACATATTTATCTACGAATATTGAAATAACGATAGTTTAACTATTTTTCCCCACATGACTGTCGCGCCCAAGTACGTGAAGCTCTGCAACTCCTCCGGTTGTACTCCCTCCGTGTGGATCTCCACCTTTCTACCCCCGATGGTGTTGACTATTATTTTATTCTTGTCCGTGTTGATTGTCATCCCGTATGCATGAGGTGAGTTTGTTGGAGAGGTCTTGCAACCCACTGTATCTACCTGTCATCAAATCGATGTCATCGGCCAATGGTAGGGTACTTAACGACCTCCTTTCGATGGAGACGGAGGTGTGATGGTCTTGGGGTGTCTCTCGAGTGTCTCTCGCACGATCTTATCCTGATAGATGTTGAACACACCTGGAACAGGTATCAGCCCTGGCAATCGCCCACCGTGTCGCAATGAGTTCGCCCACCTGTGTTCCTGCAAATTTCGTACAAGGCTTGGATGGTTCGGACGAGTCTTTCCTCGAGGATGAATTTCCGCATCACGTGCTACATCTCCTCGTGCATGACTCCGCGGAAAGCCTCCCTGAAGTCGGTGAACTTATTGTGGTTATTTTGGATCAGGACGCGACTGTTGAAGACGTGTTCATCCGTGTACTTCCGTGAGGCGGTTTAGGTCGCACAAACATAATTGTGATCACAGGTGATTAATTAGGTTTATTGTTTTCTAGCTCTGACATTGCTTGTTCTTTCCTTGTTTCGTTAGGGGGAATGGTCAATAGGTTTGCGTTCATTCTCGAAATCACTGAGCCATGACAGCAGTTCCCTAGAATTCAAACACCTTGTGAAGTTCGACGATCTTCCTTTTGAGTTTTAAGAAAAACCTTTGAACAGATCAAAGCTTTGGCATTCTTCTTATCTTCTTCGTTAAGATGAAGAAAAGTACACGTGAAAAAACTCGGTTTGTGGTAACAAATTTACCGTCTTTTTTTTTGCTTCCTTCCTCTCACCACCACCATCCACCCGATCACGATGAGGCATGAAACGAGTACATGTTACCGGAGGACGCAAAGGCGGAACTTTACACCTACTTACCCCGTTTCACTCGTGTCTCGGGTAGAGTGATTCGATGTTAGCCCAGTGCGTGTCTCCGTCCGCAAACTACTTGAAGTCCGGGTGGATATGTTCCTACGCCGTCAGCAAACGCGAGCAACGGACAGGTGAGAGAGAAAGAGCGAGAGCGACGAAGAGGGAGAAAAGGAAAGACAAAAATAACTAAAATCGAGGATGCTACAAAATAAAACCAAGGACGAGACAGAGAAGCGGTGACATCTCGCTGACATCAGCACTGGAGGCCTGTCGGGATATCAGGTTCGCACAGCAGCCGGCGGAGACTTTTCTTCTCCCGAAGGAAAATTATACAGGGAGTCTAATTGAGACTTCTGATTGGCCATCTGGTTCACGTGGCTTAATCCCGTATCCAGATGGAATGGCTGATACTAATGAGTGTCTGCTCCGTTTCGGTAAAAATCGTCTGCAATATCTGAAGATTCATATACAGACTTTTGTGAACAATAAGCAGCTTGCATCAAAATTATAAACGGATAACATTTACCATCACCACCGCCACCACCCACCACCAAAACAAATAGCCATCAAAATACAATAGTTTCATTTTTAGACTACAACAACCGGGGAAGTTAAGGACTCTAACACAATCTTCCTATTTCCAATCATTATTGTAGCAATGAGTGGACAAAGCACATTTTCGTGATATCAGCAGGTCACAGAAGCAGACACAATCGTTTCATAAAAAAGCTTTGACAAAGGATTCTTGGGGCTTGCAGTCTGGAATCTTGAAGAGTGAGGCAAGGGTCAGTCCTCGCAGACGGCAAGAAAAGGATACATCGTGACCGCTGCTTCCCGTTGCCTGGGGCAACCGCCGGAAGGTAGAGGTCAACAGGACTTTGTGTTTCTTGAGATCTTTGTCGTCTGGAGCCGGTGTCGGACAACTGTCGTCGCCTAAGATCTTCACCGCAGCTGTTGTTCGTTGCCTGGGGCAACCGGTGGAAGCAGCGGTGCCAGTAGGTCGGAAAGCTCACAAACGATGTCGTCACCGTCGTTTGTTGCCGGGGGCAACTGTGTGCGACCAGAGTGGTGACAGTTTTATCTTACAAAATTATTTTTCACACCGAACAGTATTATTGTCGTGTTCGATTATAATTTTCATCCAGAAAAACTCTGTATGATCACAAGTATACATCAAAATAATTTATTTTATTTTTTTCCCCTAATTGTTTCAGAACCACAAATTCATGCTTTGTGATATCTCATTAATTCCCAAAAACACTTCTGAACTCATTAGTGCCATTTGTTAAATGAAAAATGTAGAAAAAAAATTAAAGAACAGAAAAATGGTTGAGAGTTAATACTATTTCCCCGTGTCTTTGGATATGGTAAGCAAGTATCTCTAAAATATTAGTGTTTTCGCTCACAGATCAGTTAGTGAGATACTCAACTATTATATTCTTTTAGTGAGACATACATACATACGATTTTCCATTTGATTCAATATTAGAAATTTAAAAAGCAAACAATATGCGGTATTTTAATAATAGCATGAAATAATTGATCGGCTTGTTTGTTTGTTTTTGTTTGTTTTTCTTTGTTTTGTTTTGTTTTGTTTTTTCTAGTTTCCACAGTATCACAAACAATGATCCTGAACACACCGATGTCCACAAAGGTGTTTTCTGTTCTCACATTGACATTTCAGCTCTCATTTAATGTTACCGGATAAAGCTCTTTGAACATCCGACTTTAATGAAGAAAATTTAACTGTTTGTTCAACCATGAAAAGCAGAAGAAATAACTCTGATGGTCCAGGAGTTGCTCAGTGCATCTTCATTTGTAAATTGCCGAAGTAGAAATGGTCGGTTTGAACAATCCACAGGCCGGTCGATTCCCCATTTGCTAATTAGATGCCTCGCTGATTGCTCCACTTTTGCGCAAATTAAACTAAGCAAGGAATTTTTTTTTTTGTCTCGCTGATGCAGAGATATCCATGCGCCACGTCTAACAGGGTAACTGTTTATTTTATAAGACGAAGGCGGGCCTACGTACATCACGTGATCAGTTTGTAAAGATAAAATATTTCCTTTTGTATACATACAATGAATGTTGTGTTACACTGGATAGTAACTTATGTACTCGATGGTCGAATCGACTGCACTTAGGTTCACCTTCACGGAAACGTGACAGACGCTCATTAGCATCCACGTCTCCATCTGGATACAAATGAAGTCACGTGAGCCAGGTCGCCAATCAGAAAGCTCAAATACTGTTCTTATATAATTTTTTTTTCTTGGGAAAAGAAACTCCGCCAGCCGGCGGGCAGGTGACTCCGCACACGAGCCAACAGATTGTCAGACGCGACGTTGCCACCCGGGGTAGAGCCAGCGCAAGGAAGGCGTGGTTAATGCTCAACCTCTGGCTTGATGCCACGTCTACGATAAGCTGCCTTCCCTGATTCTGCTCTACAGAAAATGGGGAGAAAAACAATTTATATTGTTGAAGCTATTTTTTTTTTTATCATGCCATCTTCCACTAAGTGCTGACTCGATGGATTCTCGCAATTTCTAAATTGTTTCGATGACATCAGCAGCAAATTATCGGAGGAATATATTTCTTTCAATGATTACGAAGATGGCGTCGGTCGTCCTAGATGTGTTCTATTGGTATCCCATAGCAACATCCAATCACAGCTTATCAGGTCTCGCGTGAAACGAAATGTTGGTGCCAAGGACGCCTGCTAATCACAACAACATTCCACTTGCATATTGCCAATAGAAAAGTAACAAACAGTTTAATTTTTTTTTCTGCAGGAAGGAAGGAAGAATATCAAAAACCAAATTCAGGTTTAGCAAAAAGCTGTATCTAAGAATCATCGGCACTAGCTTTTCACTATTATTACTCATTTGTTACATATCCTACACATCTCGAACGAACATCTGGCCTCGTTTTCAGTCCTTGTCCAGTGTTGCGGTCTTCTACGGCATAACCCTCACTTTTCATCAAGCAAAATCTGTCATTTTATCGTCCCAAAATATTATTTAAACCATCCAAGGATCGTGTCTCCATGACACATACCAACAAGCTGGGAATCGGAGGTAAAATACCTCGGAGACATCAACAGATCCGAACGAAAGAAGGATGTTCATTGTTCGTCACGAATGATTAGTGTCCGTGTTCATCTTCCTTCACACGCCTGTTGGATAGATATTCCTTTCTCTTCCTCATCCTTCTCAAGATTGTTTATCCCCCATTTCAAAATTACCGTTGGCGAAATAAATCTTTAATTTCTGCATCCTAGTGTTTTGTACCGAGTGTAAGCATGAAACCGAAACTTTAATCCTGTTTCATTTCTCCTTCTTAGTGTTCTTACGAAACAAACACAAAAATTCTGCTTTTCATCGCGTTCAGTTTGTCGCACGTGACTGGAAAAAAAGACATTTTGCTGAGTCTACTCTTACAACGGTGGTGTGGGATATGTTTACCCTCGTGTTGTCTACTTTCCGGACAACGGGTTCGTTGAAATACTACTCTGCCCCCGCGACACAATGTCAATACTGCCGGACGCAAAACCCCTTCAGTCTCTCTCTCTCTTTTTTTTTTTTTACTGCACGAGGAGTGTTTGCATTTGCACGAGCGCTGGTTGATAAAAGGCTCGCGGGCAGCTTTCATCTCCCGCGTGTATCAGGGATAACGACATCCAGGGCGCGCGACGCTTGACTTCATCCGGACAAAGGCACGGACCAGTGGAGAGGTCAGGGTGGTGGGCACGACAACTGGGGGGACGTTGCCGTGATTAGTATCGGACATGGTGTTAATGAAGTTGACTGTGCAGAGGTGATGGACCACACTCGGATGAGGGGTGAGGGAGAGTGACAGAAACTGAGATGGATAGAGAGATGGAGTAGGAAGATGCTCAGATTTGGAGGGGAAAGCAAGCTCATTCGTTCACATGATTGTCCCTTTACTACCTTTTTTGAGTGGGCAGCTTTCCTCCTTCCTTCCCACTGCTTTCTACGCCACTGAGATAGAGAGAGCATGTGCATATGCATGGGAGAGAGTGAAGACAGATGAGAGAATGGCGTGAGAGACGAGGGATGGTAGCGCACGCGCCAGTGCAGGAGTTGGTGTGCGTATGCATGCGCATTCTCGATAGTTTCCCGGACAGACTGTCACTTCCAAGAGAATAATGGTGCAGAAGATCAAAGCTGCTGTAAAAAGAAGGGTGGGCCGTACATAGGACATCACGTGACGTGTCTGTCTAACCGTTTTACCTGGGTGTATGGCGAACCCTATCTTCGCGAACCTAATAATATGGCGTGTCCTTACTTCGTCGATCAGTTATCGTTCCACGAGTCACCCTGCACTTTCACGGTTGCTCTGGTGCACGCAAAGGAAAACAAGTTCAAGGGTCACGGAACAATGACTCCTGCTCTCGTAAAGTGTAACACATGGAGTCTCGCTACTTAGCAAGCTCGGAAAACACATGTCTGTATTTTAAAATATCTACACACACAGAGTCGACAAACAGTCCGTCATTGTCAATCGACACGCACACACTTAATCTTAATCAGCAGCCAACCAAGCATATAAATCATATATATATATGAACGCGCGCACGCAAATACAAGTTTATCTATATATAGTTTCTATATAGGCCTTCACACACATACACACATACTTGTCTATACACACACTCATGTATTTCTGTATACGCACATTTCTATCATTATCTATGTATCTATGCTCCACACTCAAACACATGTGCACGTTCATGAAACACCTGGACACGCGTTCTGGCATTTTGTTTTTCCACCTCCACCCCCTTGTAGGTCGATGAGTCGATAAATGGATTGACTGACTGACAGACGGATAAAAACCTGGTGAGGACACGCAGACTGACGAGGTATGGTGGCTGTGTTCTTCCCTCCCCACCCTACCCTACCCCCCATGGACGTGCAGGTTTGCTTAACAAGATAGATGAGAAGAGAAGGACATCAGTGGAACTGTCAACAAGTGGCGAGGTGAGCACAGTCTGTCAGCCATTGATCTGCGTCACTCACCCGACCACCTACCTCATGCTTATGCTATGCGACTACACTAGCTGCCTGTCACCATCACCACTACAAATTCAACCACCACAACCATAAGAACAAGCCATCTGCCTTCTACTCCTACTATGCTTGGTCCGCTCTACTACTACTACCACCACATTGCGACTCTACTGCTGTATACTACTACACTGCCTCTGTATAGCTAAAGCGTTACCTCAATAATAAGCATGATGATGATGATGATGATGATGATGATCTAGTATCTTTTCTACATACTGTAAGTGCTTATATGGTCTGTTCACCTCTGAAATGTACTCCAGGAGCAGGAGAAATGAGCAGTCGCTGACCACTGCACGTGCTGTGGATGCTGAGTTCCGCCCTCAGTCGGTTATTTTCGTGTACTGACTGACCTACAGTCAGCACATAGACAGACGATAGATGGCGACAGGCGATAGATGGATGACAGTCGCGACCCCCTTATAAACTAACCAGTATCTACACACCACGGTTGGGTTGGGTTGCATGCGAGGTCTTCAAACTAGGGCAGGTCGACTTTGCTAAGTTTCATCTGAACAATCGACTTGCAACTGGAGACCGGCGACCAGATTCATTCTCAGAACCTCGCACACACACACATACACACAAGACATCGGCGACATGTCAAAATTAAGGCGAAAAACTTCCTTTTAAAAAACTTCCGGAATAAACTTGGCTTCGCATCAAGTCCGACTTAAAATTTCACATGCAAACCAGCCTGGGGATAATGGAGACAAGCAATTGCACTCTGAGTGAGCTGGGCCTGGGTCCACAGTCAACTCGGTCACCAGCTTCATCTCGGGATTATTCCCACCAATTCCTTCCCAACCTCACCTTCCTGGAGGACTGCTGGCAGACGAACTTTTCCTCTAGTTAAATGCTAGAGACGACTTTTATGAATGAACTTCCGGTTTCGCTGTCAAGACCGAAAAAGAGCAAGCTTGTGGCTTATTGGCTAGTATCTGAAGGGGGAATGGATGTCGACGAAGTTTGCCAAGAAAAAAAAAAAAGAGTGATACAGTAACTGATATTAAAAAGGATCGTCGCATCCAAATAACTGACTTTCAAAGTCATCTGCGACACTACCATTTCGCGAGAGGCTTAACATTGCTCGTGGCAAATGCTAGCTGCCCAGGTTAAGTAAGGTCGTGGTTGTCGCTGACGTATCTAGCGACGTTTTCTTGCACCTGACCGCAACACGTGGCAAGTGTCTGTAAGGATAGGCCGGGTGGTGGACTCCGCTGTACACCTGCTGTAATACAGAAGGGCAAGTGGGTGACCGGGTGTTTGCTCACCGAGTATCAAGATTCAAGTGCGCACCGGTCGGCTAACTGGATGAGTAGCAATCAGCTAAATTGCTGACATTTTATGAAGAATTCAGATGACTCCTATTACTTATCCTGGTAGTGCATAGCAGTGTATCGTGCATCCAGTTCCAGATGTTACAGAATGGCTGGAAGGACAGAGAAATGGATGAATACGATGAAGAGTTGGGAAGATGGGGAGGCGAGAAAGGAAAGACAGACACAGTGGAGTCAGAAATATGGATGGACAGACCCAGCATCGATGTTTCCCAAGTGTGATGTCGGCGATGAAGCGAATGCCAACTGTAGAGGCCGACAAGCGATGACGTGTATACGGGTATCAACACAAACACGCGGGCGGTGGTGGCTCTGTTGCTAGGTGGACCCTATCGACGAAACCTCGACACTGTGACAGGGTACAGCAATGATATCAAACAGTATGTGCACTGCGGCTGTCGGACTCAACATTTTGATACAGTTTCAGCAGAAAGAACCACTAACATGTCGGAGAAAACAGGTTTGGGATGTTGTCCGGGCAGCGGATGGTCGGTCTGGTTAACAATTCAATTCAATTCAATACAACTTTATTCATCCACAAGGGCAATTAGAGGATGGTAACGATGGTAGAATGATTTTAACATCTATGAACAAATTAAAAGGGTGGATCATTGGAGGTTCTTGCTAATAATAGCTACGCAGTCATTATTTTATGGTTTATGTCTGATGACCAGTTAATGTTTATGTCCACTATTGATATTTCTATTATTATTTATTGAAGGTTAATTTTTGGGAGTGATACTCCTTCGTCTAGTTAGTAGTGCCACACTGCACAGAATTTTTTTTTTAAATCTCGTCTCTATATCGGTCGATGTTGTTATCTGTTGTTGCCTTGTGCTTATTTATTGCACCGAACCTCTGTTGTATGTCTGCCCCAAGTCGTTTCCACCCGTACACCACTTCTTCCACTAACGTCCTCTACATTTGTCTTCGCCGTCTCGTCTCCAGGTTGTAGCCACATGTGATCACTTGTCTCCTTTTCTCTGCAATGATATCGCTTTGCTCCAGATGTTATCTTCACATTTTATCGTTTACGAGCCTGGTGCTTTGTCGAGACATTTCCCGCTGATTAGATTTACAACCTGTGTGTGTACATGTAGGCCACTGCCCTCCTGATAAGAAGTTTGCTGTCCTGTGCTTGCTTCGTGGATGTTGTAGATCGCTTAGTCGTCTCTTACATGTATGCAGGTCCATAATAGTTGACCCTAAGCCTTTTGGTACATTATTAGTTTTATTATTTATGTCATCCTCCTTCTCCTCCTCTTCAAAGTTTATGAGTCTAAACTGAAGTTTTTGACAGTAGGTGCATTGGTATGCATGGGTGAGCACTCCTTATAAAGGTTCCTTCAAAAACAAATATCAGATTTCTATCGGCGGGGAAGGAGAGAGAGAGAGAAAAAGGAAGGAGAGTGTGGGAGAAAAAGTAAATTGGACACATTACGAGATCTGCGCTCACAAGGCATTTTGAACCTCTAAATATACCGTGGTGTACCCGTAAAATGTGCTTTCCACCGAAATACCCGTGTTTTATATCCACACACTCTGGCAAGCTTCGGCATTCCCATTTTTCTCTCCCCCGCTCATTAAACTTCCGCTCTTTCTGTCACAAATAACCATCACCACCACGGTCACCATCATCCACAGACTTACATGCACTTTTAAACACGCGCGCGAACTACTTACCCGAACATGCAGATGAACTATGACACACATCGGCAGTGCCCTCATAAAAACTAGTACTTGCGAACGAATAAAGGTATCCTAACCCGCGATCACACACGCGCACGCACATCTCCCACCCCACCAACACCCACACACACACAAAGTAAAGCCTCGCCTGTATGTCTGACAGTCATCTGCCTCTTTGTAACCAAGGCTGCTTTCAACATCTTATTAAAAATGCAAGAATGATGGCGGAACAACTAAAGGACTTCATCGGGGTGGACTTCACCGGCTCGAAAGGCAGTAACCCCGCTTTTGTTCTTATTACACATCACAGACTATACTTTCATCGTAAAAATCTGTTTCTCGAAAATATATATATCAATCCTCCGTGTGAGCGAGTGAGAGAGAGTCTTAAAAAAAAAAAGAAAGCATGGAGGCACTTTACCTGTGGTGTGTCACCGTCTGGCTGTAGTCCTACATCACGTTGTGTCATCCACCAGTGAGCAAGCAACGCTGCGCGCACCTGACCCACCCCCCAGCCTCGTCCCACCTGAAGCAGCCGCCTCCATGAACTTGCTCCCGTCGATAAACCCGCTGAGCGAGCCTAACCCCCCTACAACTTCCCCAGCGAAGAGTGGTTCAACAGCCCCTCGATACCAGTGTACTTACAGCTCGCCCTGGTGTAGACCCGAGACACACACACACGGGGTGACACGGCCTACCGCGGGCAGACCCACCCTACACAGCTGCCAAACATTTTTTTCAATGTGTCTTGTTGAGACATGTCATTGTTCGACCAAGCAAAGTATTTGCCCTCGTTTTGGTTTGGCCGCACGCACACACCGCGACACCCGACCCGCCTAGCCACCCGACTCGGCTATACCCACCCGTCTCGCTAACTTCTCGCCGTGGTCTCGCGGTCCGCGTACCTGCCACGCTTCGCACGGTCGCACCCGTAACGGAACACCGTAAGCTCGATCGATTCGGAAGTTATTCACTTGAAATACTGTGAGGTGATACTTGTTTTTCTCCTGTCCTGTCTTTGCTCTGTGTGTGGATAAAGCTGTCGAACCCTGCACTCAGCGTGTCCAGCATGCACTGTCAACAGTTGAAGTGACAGAAACAGTTCTGGTTCTCAAAATTTTCACGTGAATGATGGAACTTTTTTTGTGAAAGCTGTAGTTTCATTCATGTTTGCGAGGAGAGGTAGGTGGTGGACTCAGGGAGAAACGGAAATGAAAGGGAGAATGGAATCGAAAGAGATGTAAGTTCCTGTTCGTTGTGTTCCGCTAACGGCAATCGTTGGTTTAAAAGCTACACTTGACTGAGTACAAATCTTAAGTGTGATTACTTACTATATCGTTTTACGTAGCGGTTTTTAATATCATCGTCTGCCCTAACTGCCACCTGAGGGACCCCCAACCCCGCCCTCCGTGGAGTTGACCCTCCAGGTCCTGTCCTCGGATTTGATGAAACGCGGCAGTGACGATGGCGGCCAACGAGACTTTGTGCACCCGTTAGGTCTCTCATTGTCTGCAGCCTCATAATGAATATCTATCTATATAGATATGTATATGTGAAGCCGCGTCTCAACGATGATTACGTCATGCGTACGGTCTGATGTCACGGAAGGACACTTGATGACATCATCGGTCTGGCTGAAGACTGCGAGCGGCCATCATGATATAAGCCTCTACTCGTGCTTTTAATGTTCTTAATAACAACAGAAGTACAAGGACCGTGTCGCCCTAACATTTAGCCCTATAAACACACTGTAGATTCTGTTAATTTTTTTTTTTCGTACTTCTCTAAAGTACGGTACACCCGCGGCATTTCTGTAATTACAGTTAGCGGCTCAGCAGTGACGTCATGGTCTCTCATTTTTGGCAGTAACGAGAACTCTACCCGCACACGCCTCAATCCTTGGTTAATTAGTTGCTTGATAAGATAAGACTTTATTTATCCCACAAGAGGTTGGCTATTTGACAGGAAAGTATTTCCATCTGCTGGAAATTTCGCGTTTTGGGTGTGAATGGATAATGAGGAGAGAGAGAGAAGAAATGAGACAACACGTAGAAATAAAAGCAGCCGGCCAGCTTCGTGAACAGCTATATCATCGAGACAAATATATCTCTACCCCGAGATGAGATTTGAACCTAGAAAGTTTCGTATTTCGGTGGTGGGGGAAAATAAAAGCGAACTGTATACCACTGAGCAAATCTTTCTGCATCATCTCAGCTCACATGATGGGTCTTCTGTTTGTTGGTCTGTGTGTCTTCTCTCTCTCTCCATTCTATATATATATTATCAAGAATGAAATAACCGATTCGTTTTCTGCCAAAGGTAGACACGGTTACCGCTCTGTTTGAATTGTTTATTCTTATATTTACAGACGAGCTGCTGCTTTTATCACACACACCAGCTGGTCGCCAAATCCAGATAAGCTTCGCCGCTAAATCTTGCCAGAAACTTGCATTATAAATTAATTCTAAGGTAATTGTCTGTAGCAAAGGAGGACCGGGGGAAGACGAAAAAAGAGGTTGTTACGAAAAATAGTCCAAGAAATGGTCATCATGGACACGTACTTAGCTTTACGACTACCAGAAGTTGACTATCTCAAGAAGCTAAGCAGACAGTGGTGAAAGGGAAAATCCACCTTTGACAGTAGACTGTCCAAGGATTGTTGTCGGAAAACGCAAGAAGAACAAGGAATATAGCTTGGTTTCTACACAAACGATTTAGGATAAGAAGGGTGGGAACAATGAGTGATGTTTTGTGTGTACGTTCACGGTCACACGTTTGTTGTTAAGTTGTTCATTCTGTGCTTCACAGAGAAGACTTCAGTAAGATTTGAGCTCATGACAAAGGTATTTCGATGAATGTATTTATAACTACATGCGAACCACAGACTAGACATATTTTCGATATTTTAATGTTTAACGACCCAATGTATTTTTGAATATGGATGAATTACCCCTTGATATGAACCTCAGTGGTAGTGCCAATAAATGATCAAAGGTCAAAGTTCTCTTTCACACACGCACACGTGCATTAATTTCTTCTCCTCGGTGTCAATGGAAATATTTTTTGGCCAGATGGAGTTTCCTGATGTCACTCTTGCCTTGCGACATCCACTTTTGATTTTTGCTGCAGACTGGTACCAAAGTACACGAGTGACTGCAGCCCACCCGCCCACCCTGGCGGCTTATCTTGCACCACCTGCTTCACTCTGTTTGTTCAACTTCATAAATTATCTCTTCTGTGTATTTATCCAAAGTGCTCTTTATTTTCCTTATCTAGACAATTGGTCGCTTGTTGGCAGCCGCCCACGTGACCCAGCAGGTCAAAGTCATTTGCAATCACTGTTGATAAAAAAAAAAAAATATTAAAGCTGGCGCTCCCTCCACAAGCAGGCTGAATATCCATCTGTCTTTTGTTGTTGTTTGTGCTTACATTATCGTTGCTGTAATTAGTTCTCTCATTCTCTGCCTGTGCCCTCTTTTCCTTTGTTTTGTTTTTTTTTTCTTTTACAGTCTCTATCACCAGCATTCCACAACGACTTTAATGTTACAACAATTAACTTTTTAAAAACATATTTTCTCTCCAATACGATATTTATTTTCTATATTCTTGAGCTAGAATGAACAGACTGACGACAGACAGTAGTATATGATGATGGTGGTGGTGGTGTGGTGGTGACATCTGTGTCCTATCGACCTATTGTCGTTTATACGGTCATTTTATCTCTTCTACCTCTGTTTTTATCTTTGTGTTCCTTCTCTCTCTCTCACACTCACGCGCATGTACACATAGGCTGGAGGAAATTAAACCAAGGTTTACAAAAAAGGGGGATTTTTTTTTTCAGTACAACAGATTTCCCTGAACAGGTAAAGTATTACTTTTACCTGTCGTATCATGACTACCTGGTCATCCACAGTCCGAGTCTTGGCGAGGTTGATACACATGGTGTTTGTGCTCATCAATGGTCTGCATGTGGTGTCATGTCAGTGTCATGTGGTGTCTGCATGTGTGGTGTCGTGTCAGTATCATGTGGTGTCATGTGGTGCCTGTAGGTGTGGTGTCATTTCAGTGACACGTGGTGTCTGCATGTAGTGTCATGCCAGTGTCGTGTGGTGTCTGCATGTAGAGTTATTTCAGTGTGGTATGGTGTCTGCATGTATCATGTCAGTGCCATGTGGTGTCTGCATGTTAGTGTCATGTGGAGTCCATGTGGTGTCGTGTCAGTATCATGTGGTGTCATGTGGAGTCCATGTGGTGTCAATTCAGTGTCACGTGGTGTCTGCATGTATCATGTCAGTGTCATGTGGAGTCCATGTGGTGTCATTTCAGTGTCACGTGGTGTCTGCATGTATCATGTCAGTGTCATGTGGTGTCTGCATGTTAGTGTCATGTGGAGTCCGTGTGGTGTCTGCATGTGGTGTCACGTCCGTTACCCACCATATCACCACCACCAACGCAGATCTAAGCTCTGATACGGTTGTTCGCTGTTCCGGTCACCGTGACTCAGACCGTCTTGTCGGCCACAGACGGCGCTGCAAGCGGTCGACTTGTTGCGAAATAATTAAGAGTGTCAATAACGGCATCACTGTCTAAACAAACCCCGCCCCCTCCTTACCCCACACCCCTTAGCCTCGCGCCGGTGACGTGACCACTAATGGCATCTCGCGTAATCTCGCGATAACGCCGGCCGTCTGCTCTCCCCATTGTTTGTCAGTCAGTCGGCAGTCGTGTTCCAGTCGGACAAGAGACACGCCGCTTAGCTGACGATGCAAACAAAAATCCCGATAAAAAAGAATAAAAATGTGTGGCAAACGGAAGTGTAAAGTTGCAGAGACATCACGATGGACGAAAATGTGTGGCAGACCCAAACCTGAGAGATGTCTGCTTGGTCAGCTTGAAGTTGCATCATTATCATTATTAAATTGTTTGACTTGTGCAACGCAGCTACATTTCTGTAATAATCATCTCTGTAGTAAAGAGACAACCATGAAGATGCGAACCTCTGAGTTGCTGGTCGTGCCCTGGTTTTCCTATTCTTCAGGAAAGCTGTCAACATAAACATTTTGTTTGTTTTTTTTTGTTTATCCTCCACAATTGTTCTTCGAATTTATTGTTATTTCTTATACAAGCCTTTCCCTAAACTTTTATGAAGATTGTAACTAAAACTGTCTGTCCTGTGACCAACTTTGCCCACGATTCGAGTTTCGTCCAACGACAGGGTAGAGGAAAGTTCGTGTTATCGACCTCAGCGAAACGTTCGTTCTTTTCATTCATTCATCCATTGACCGACATTAGCTGAACTTTTCGCGGGTGGGGTGGGAGGAGAAGAACACGAAAAGCAGGGTAGAAGCAGTCGCTAACATCGGATCAATGTCCTCTGCAAGAGAAAAACGTTGGTAACGCTTGTTGAAGTGGAACGCTCCTCGGTAGCTACGCGACGCGCGCTGTATCCAGACACGCGCCGGAAATATGCGCGCGCAATGGGTGAGCGGGTGGGTGGCTTGGCAGGGAGGTCGGCCCCTGTAGCAGCTATCAACACCTCACTACCATGACAAGTGTGTGCTTTCTTCTCGCCCTGGCTTTCTGGAGTGTCCCAGGTGACTTGAGGACGTGCATAGGTGGGTTGATGTGTCTGCCGAGACCAACCTAGCATCTTGCGAAGTTTTTCTTAGTCTCGGCGAGCCTAAACAATGAATGTGACTAAACCGGAAGCTTTGTACACACCTGCCTCGTTTTAGTAGTTAACTGGAGGAAAAAAATCGTCTGCCAGCAGTCCAGTAATACAAGTTAGTGGACTTGAGCGACACCTGTTCTATACATACACGAACAACCGAACGTAGTTGTCAACTTTACAAACCTTAGTCTCCATTTTGTCCTTTTTTTCGATAGAAAAGTTAACCTTTATCCAAACCATAACTCTACACCAAATCATTCCAAACCCTGAACCCAAATCCCAAACCTAACTTACAATGGAGGTCGAACTAACACACACACAAGCTTTCCCTTACGAAAAAAAAATTAATAATCTTTTCAAAAATCCATTAAAACACGAGCTATCAACGGCCGCGCTTAAGTTATCACCTTTACTGATGATGTTAGCATCGACAAAGCCATAAAAGACATTAAAAGACGGTGTACGTGTGCGTGGCAGCGGTCAGCACGAGGAGTAAAGATAGTTGCTCACAGGTGTTGCACGTGGTAATGACATGTAGTGCAAACCGAGACTATTCGTTTTGTGAAAATGGATCCTCTCACGCAACAGCTTTCACTTTGTGGCTGCTTCCTCCTGAACAGCTCAACCACATATTTCTTCTACACCGTTCTTTCCTGCTGTCTGTCTGCCGAGACCAACGCTTAGCCTCTCGCGATGTTCTCATCTGCTAGTCTCGGCGAACTTAAAGCATGAATGTGACTAAACCGGAAGCTTCATACACGTTAGCCTCGTTCTAGTAAACAAGCTGAAACGGGGCAAAACCGGAAGCTTTGTACACACCAGCATGGTTCTACTAGTTAACTGAAATCGTCTGCAAGCAGTCCATTAATAGAATTTCGCGGTTCTTTTAAACTTTCAGCTGAACGACAAACGCATTCTTTGCGCATGCGTAAAGTATGGGGTCAAAGTGTACGATGACGAAGGTGCAAACTTCGAATAAAGAGTCCTCATAGACTAGTGACGGGGAAGGAGGTACAGCATGTGCCCGTTTTTTTTTTTCTAGAAAGAAGCTTGGTGGTCAGGCACAGGTAGATCTTCCCCCAACCATTAGGAATTTTTTTTTTACCCCACTGTAGTCCTTTATCGCCGTTCCTTTCTTTAAGTAGCTCTAGGTTAAAAGAACATGAATTTTGTGACTTGAGCGATTATTTTTGTTTTCTGGAATATTTGCTTATTGACAATGCATCACAAACAGGTATTACTCTACAAAAAGAAACAAAACCTGTAGCATTCTGCGAGGTCAGAATATATGATTCATCATCATCATCGTCGTCGTTGTCCGAGGCATCATCATTGCGATCATCGTCGTTGTCAGCATCAATGTCGTCATAAACAAAAGTCACAAGAAGTTGAACCAAGATACCTAGCTCTCTCTTTTCCCCTCGCTCCACCATTCCCTCCAGCTCGCGCTAAGCAATGAATCCTCCCTCAAACGCGCGTGCTTTTTAGTGCAAGTGGGCGTCGTACCGGCCAAAACAGATTAGAGGTTAAACTGAATGCTCCCGGTGATTTACTGCTTGACTTATTTATTATTTCGGCAAAAAAAAAAAAACCAAAAAAACCAACAAAACAAAAACAAAAAAAAAGCAGGTCAGGCGAGAGGGTCCAGGCTCTTAACAATTATTCAAGCACTAAAGAAGACTAAATGAAAACGGGATAATTACCAAGGCACACAATTAACATGCAGAAGGATTTGGGGGAAGAAAATATTTTCCAGCCGAAAAACAAAATCAGTAAGTATACAACGACGTACGATACCAATCGACTAAAATCGAGACAGCGAAAACATTCGAGTTTGTCGACCTGGCAATAGGTTAGTTATCGGAATGCTCTCTTCAGTCAGCATCTATACATGTATCTAGCATCTAGTCCAGCTCCTTGTTAACATGTGTCTCATCCGGAGAAAAATAACGTATCGGAAGCGAGATCTGAACCGACCGCCCACGATTCAAATCCGTCTTCATAACAAGCGCTGTATCGATGCATCTCCGCACCACCCTAACGACCGGGGAAAAAACGTATTTTTAAAAAAAAAACCAACAAAAACAAAGGAAATTTTTTTTTTAATGCGTAGCGACCTATCCACAAAGGAGGAAACGCCCTATTCTGTCTCACAGCAAGTTGCCAACTCCTGCCACGTCGCCTAACGACAACTCTCACATCACTTCCGATGCCGGTTACCAAGTAACTGATTATCCGGGTGCCGTGGGCTATTTACCTCCCCATTTGCGCCCTTGTAAAACCCGGAATGACGGGCATGAAATGAATAGGTTTCGCTCGTTAATGCTCGACTATGAAACAAAGACAGCAAACAGAAAACGATTTCCAGACGATGCGCAGCTTGCATCTACAGGGGCGAGGTGATGGCCACTGACGAGAGGGTGGGTAGAATTGGTGGAGGGGTGGGACAAGGTAGGAGTGGGTGAGGGATGTGATGGTAGAGGATAGGCAGATCGCACTGAGCAAGGTTACACTGTTATTGTTGGGGAGCTGGATGCAAATGCGAACAATAACACTAAAGTTTGAAGCTCTGGGCACTGGGACAGTAGGTGACAAAGGAGGCAGGAGAGTGGAAATTGGAGGAGGAGAGACACACAAAGAGACAGAGATAGGAGGCAGAGATGTGGAAACAAAGAAGTCCACCATCCCCTCCCCCCATAAACCCTTTAAAAAATACAAAGAAGAACAGATGGGAAGTGTCGGGGAAACTCGGGCAGGCTAGCAGCCCAACAACAAATTCAGACCCAAAAAAAATAATGACGTTTATACTTGAGTTAATGTTTCTCTAATTTATTCCATTTCACCGAGTCTTCCTCTCTCTCTAACACACACACCACATGCCAGCTTTAGTGCGCGCGCATACACACATACTCTCTCTTACATTTCACTTATTTTTATATATTTTAGGACATGACTGCGTGAGATGTCCAGAAAATAAGGGAAGCAGGGGCAGTCGATGTGGCTTCAGGAGGTTGGACTAAACTGACACATTGACAGGCTTAACATGACAAGAGCGACCGTTAGTTTGCCGAGCAAGTCAAATAATCAGCAGTTGCTGCACCGACAACCTCTAAGCAAGGATAAACGAGCTCTGATTACGCGGGCTGTTGTTTGCGAGATGAGCTCAGTTCAATACCGGCTCCGCAAAAAAAAAAAAAAAAAGGAAATAAGCTTGATGAACGATTTGGATCCGCAGCTGGACTAGAAGAGTCACCAACCACATTGCCGTCCACCCCACACCCAAATGTCGCATCAGGAAAAGTACTTTGTTTGGATGATACAAACTAAATTTTTTATACAAAATGATGGTAGAGTAAACTAGAAAATTGCAATAGACGACACGTGGTAATCTAATAAGTGGAATAACAACAAAGAGATAGGATATTAGATGACCAAGAACAAACTCTAAAACAGTGCTTGAGAAGCTACAAAACAACTCTAGGTCACTCCTGAAGCACTAGAAATGGCCGCTACACTGCACAAGATGACACGTGAGAAACGTAAAACACAAAGGTCGAGTAATGGCGAGACCAGACGCCATTAACTGTCGAGTGTCAACTGCCGACACGTGAAGGACTATGAAGCTACGCTAAGAGGCCACTCCAGCAGTTGTAGAACGATGGGAGGCGATACTACATTGGATATAAAACCTGGTCAGCTGACACATAGCTTGTAAAAATATTCTATTAGATGCACGACAAGCTTTTGACCAGTTGCGTTCTTAATAAAGTGTACACGTGACGCATATTTTAGCTGTTTCGATCACGCACGTCAATGGTGGCCTCACACTGTTAGTTATTTGTTAGTACTGTGATGGATAAGGATAGACGGGTGATGTTATGTTTGTTACTTACTGTTACAAGATGTTACTTGTAGACCAGAACACGGTAGAAATCGTCGACGTTGCATATCTGGTCCTTAATCTTTGTTTGTAATGTTTACCAGCAATCGTAGTTGGCTTCAACAGCTCATGATCGTTTACCGATGATGGCATCTTTCCTCGTCAAATTCAGCTCAGGCAGTCGACGCTATTTTTAGAAATACTACCGTTTTGTCACTTCTTGCTTTCTCGACAAAATTCCGGTGTGATTAAGCGAAAAACATTAATATAATATTTCCCATGCCTCTTCGCCATAAAATACTAGCGAGACATTTCGCTGGGCGCTCGTGTTGCCCTTTAAGACAATTATGAGACATGGACAGAGCACACAGGGCAGGATGGAGAAAAAAATATCCACACAAGTAATAAAAAAACAAACATAGGAGATACAAAGAGGAATCAGGGAACAAACAGTAAGGATGGAGAGTGTCATAAATCTGCAGTGGAAGACCAGCAGGCGGACCAGTTAATTGACTCTAATCACAATTATTGACAACTATGTAAGGAGTAATGCTCATAAAACATCTCTAGTTTTGGAGGTGTTGAGAAACAC
This sequence comes from Pomacea canaliculata, assembly GCF_003073045.1. Taxonomy (NCBI): domain Eukaryota; kingdom Metazoa; phylum Mollusca; class Gastropoda; order Architaenioglossa; family Ampullariidae; genus Pomacea; species Pomacea canaliculata. The sequence goes on along the minus strand of NC_037598.1, from coordinate 11,078,908 downwards.
AACACACTAACAGATATCTTTGCTTATTGTGCAAGGTGTGGCGACATGATTTATTGTGGGGAAGAACAGGGATGTTCTTATCTGACGAGCGAAGCGTAGACACCCGTTAGTGTCAGTTTATGCAAATTAGTAACCGTTTATCTTGCACAAGCAAAGCTTTATCATGCATAAACATGTTATTGTCATGCGAAACAGGCGTTTCCCGTCCATAAAAATATTTTTTGCTATGCATGGACATGCGGAGGTTTTTTCCCTCGCGTTTGTGCATTCGTCTTGTGTCACGTGTACAAGTGCCTGGACTCTCGTTTTTCAGCCACTTACCGGTCATTTGTAGGCTAGCTCTCTCCTTCTCATCCAAACTCTCATCCTCGTCTCGGCTAGTCGTCAAGAGGCCGGCTAACGACTACGACGGGGCGCAGAAGGGTTTTGTGCAACTACACAGCAAACTGCGACAACTGTTGCAGGTTCCGGTGTTGGAAGGCGAGCTGGGAGATGAGCGAGAGGTCTTGTGGAAGTCAGTGACCCTGCTCACTGCCCGCTCGCACACCAATCAGGGGAAACAACGCTGACCCCGTGTTCTCATCAATGGGGCTGAACAGTACCACGCGCCCTTGACGTCAGTCCTACGACCCCTTGACGTCAGTCTCACTCTGACATCATACAATAGGCGTCATAATGATGATGACGATGATAGACCTCGTAGTCCTTGAAAATGTTGTAAACATGATCCACGAACTTGTATTACTGGACTGCTGGCAGACGATGTTTTCCAGTTAACTCCTAAAACGAGGCATGAGACTACAAAGCTTCCGGTTTAGTCACATTCTTTGTTCAGGCTCGCCGAGACTAACAGTGGAGAATTTCGCAAGAGGTTGGTTTTGGCAGACAGAAAGCAGTCCACCTATACATGTCCATGCATTATCAATCTCGTTTTGTTGTTTTGTCTGTTCGAGAAGAATGTGGCTGTCGTTTGTTATCACATAAGCCTGACATGGAATCACATTTTCTTTGTGCGTGTGTTCTTATAGTAGTGTGGAACATTATCCCGAACATAGCACGCATACACACGAACACGAGGAAGGTACAGGCTGGCGATGGGGGGTAATCACTGCATGGCCGGGTGACAACCCCGTGACCGAAGGAGAGCGGGAGGTGGTCGACTAGCGACAGGGTGTAGGTGCGCGAGTGTGTTTGGAGGGAGTGGAGCGTGAAGGTCGGGTGAAGATGGATGGAGTCAGTATTTCTCAATGGGTTTTTTTTCAGCTAAAGCTTTAAAGCTAGTTGGCTGGTTTATTTAGTAGGAAAGTGCTTACACATTAAAGTCATTTCGCACTATGGGGGGAGAAAACCGGAAAACCCCCGATACTTTCGGACAGGTGTCATACAAAAATTGTCCCGAGACCAGATACGAACCCTTAGCCGCTCACTGCAGTTGTGACAAGCGAGTGTGTAACTACTTCACTCTCTGGAACCCCACTTTAAATCTCATAATTTTTTTATAGTGTATTTCTACAAATAGCCTCAACTTTCGGCTGCTTACAAAAATAGTAAACACAAACCTTACTACGGCAGAGATGTGTGTAAACGCTTGCGACCTGCCCTGTTGCAAGGGGGAAGGGATGTCTTCTGATGTCACCCAAGAAACCCGAGGATTGACCGTGAAAATGAGGTACGAGCTCAGGTCCTCATCAAGGAAAGTAAACGGGCAATCTCAAGTTTTGTTACGCTTAAAATATAATTAAATATAATTAAAAAAATAATTAACAACAAAACATTTTCATGACGTTTAGCGAATGCCCCGAAGACTCACCCCGTAAAGACTGAGAAGAAGAAAAGGAAACAACTCCTTTAGCATGAGTTAGAAATGCAATTAGAATATAAGCCATCTTAGTCAAATTGTCACACTTGTCTGTCTTGAGACATCAAGAACACCGAGAAGACCGAACACCTGGAACAAATACTTCTAAATCGAAGCCAAATTTATTTAACCCAAAGACGGAAAAGTCCATTTAAACCGTAGACAAATAAATCCGTTTAAACAGACAAACAGGAGCAAAAATGAATCACGCACACCTCTCTTCTGAGAAACACGTGCACCTGGCAGAGGGACAGAGCAAGTCTGACAACCAGTTGCACTACCTGTGAGGAGGATGGGGGACAGGGGGAGATGTTTTACGCCGAGCCAGCAACTAAGACTATATCACGGAAGGCCGGCAGCCTTGTAAACAAATGTCACATGCAGAAAAACAACAGCGTGCCCGAGACGAATGCTGAACCCAGGACAGCCAACTGTCACTACATTGGTGACACTGCATCACCGGACCCCACTGTAAAAAAAATACCGCGTACTGCTTATTTTTACGCGCGCACACACACAAACACAAAAATCCCACCCCTTAGTCATCCAAACATAAAAATCCCGCACGACGGCTGCTCATGCATGACAGCTGTCATGTCGTCCTTCACGCTTAATCACCGCATAAAAAAAAAAAAAACTTACATCACAAGTGCGTCAGAACTGAGACCAAGCGACACTGCCATAACGAAAACGCGCCAGGAAATCGCAGCCTCGATGCACGCGCACATTCCTGCGCCCACTCGGGGATTTCCTGATCGCCAGTCGCCTTGGCAACGAGTGTTTGAGACGTCACGAAGAACAGACCCGATACAAAACTTGGAACCGAGAGGCGAGAGGCGCCCCCTGACACATTTCATTTCAAACTATGGCTGACCTTGCCGCGCTGACACCCACAGGCAACACAGTTTTTTTTTTTCAGAGGCATTCGCTGACACCGTGACACTCACCTCGAAGGATGCGCCGTCCCACGGAGCATCACGCGAGAAGAAGAAGGGACGAGAAGCGAAAGCTTTCAGCTGCATCCGGAATTTGAGAGGTGCGAGTTGCACGTCAGGGTCGGGTCGTCTGCTCGGTCGGTCGTCTGCTCGGGAGCCATGACACTTGAGCGTGAACGGGCGTAATTACGGCCCCTGACGAGTCCTGGCCAGAGACGCGTGCGTACGTGTGTTGTCTTTGCCAGCAACTCGCTCGCAACTTCCTCTTTTGTTGCGGAGTTAGTAAGTGGTGGTGTGATGGTGGTGGTGGTGTGTAGTGATGTGTGTGTAGGGGGGTGTGGGGTGGGGAGGTCGCTAGACACTTGCCGCGACAAGTTGAGTGACGAATGATACGACGGCTGCGGCGTGCACCACAGCTCCCCACATGTGAAGAAGAGTACTCACCGTCCTTCCCCATCCTTCCTTCATTTTTTTTTAATCAAGTTTTTTTTGGGGGTTGTTTACTCGCGTTCCTTAAAGCATGTTGCGTACACTTAAGTCACATGACCTCAAGGCGTCAACTCTCACGACTCTCACTTGATTCTTTGGTCTCTGACATTACAAGAACTGAAGGAAAGAATAGCATGCGATGGTACACAGCTTTTAATCACACATGTAATTGTACACACTCATAATTCAAGCACACACACGCAAACACATACAGAATTTTCATTTATATTAATCTGAGCTCGTATCCTTCCTTGTGTTCAAGTTAAATTAGGTGACAGGGCTGAGCTTGACCTATATCACATTTTTCTTCCTGCATTTCGGACTTTAATCAAGCGTATGAGGTACAGGGTGGTCGCACAAAGTCTCTATAATTAGCAACTTATAATTAGCTGCTGCTTGCTGTCTAGGTTTTGACTTGAAAATAAATCTTGTTTTTGTCACTCGATATGTTTTTAGGTTGTAATGTAATACTATCGCCGCGTGAAGGTACAGCGCATGCATGCCTAGCACGCACGAACGAACACACACACGCCAGCTCACGTCGCACTCAACCAACCATCACACTATATCACAGAAATATATGAGAGAAAAAATATGCAAGTTAATATAAACACAAAGCACACAGCCCACGGATGTTCCAAGCTTGCTTATCTCTCTCTCTTTCCTGTAATACGCTGTTGCTGCGTTATTTTTTAAATTTTATTTTAGTATTATGTAACAGCTGGAGTGGCAGATCGACGTCCTGCTGTGGCTGGAGGCAGATGCAGCCGATCCATGCGCTGTCTTTCAAGCGTTATGTTTTTTTTCTTTCTCTCCCTGTCTGTGTGTGACAGAAAGATAGAGAGAGAGTCTGATAACTTCTCAGCTATGAAATGCAATCCAAACAGTTTTTTTTGCCTTCCGGAAAACTGATAACCTTGAGTGTCTGCATGCGTGTGTATGAGAGAGATGGACAAAGTTCATTATTCAGTGTATGATTGAAGGGAGGTAAATAATAGAAACAGCATACAAGGGTAACAATACGTTCAGCGGTTAAGGGACTTTAGGGTGTAAAAGATGAAGAGAGTTTCTCTAATAGTGTCAATGGCTAGACGACCGAAATGGATTTCTTCTTGCCGGCTAGCTGAACACATTTGACTGTAAACAAATGGTCAAACGTTGTAAGATCCTCACCCGTTGAGTGAAGTCTTTGACCTCATACAGTGCTTCTCATCATGTTCATATCCTTTGATAGTGATTGTGAACAATCTAAAAGCATTCTGAACACAAAACGACAGAGCAAACCCAGCAATAAACGACGTTTCAAATAATTACATCTAACAGCCAAATTCTCTTTGTCAAACCGGTCCCCGACACGCCGTTTATAAGCAGGTCACGTGACCTCATTTCCGGCACTGAAGCAGCTGAGAATATATCTTGCCGGCAGCCAGTGGCGAGCCAAAGGTCGAGTTCTCCACGTTTTCCAGCTGGCTAAAGCAGGAAATAACTCTGAGAGTAAACTGTGCCATGGTTGTAGAAGCAAACAACTCTTAGACATGTCACAGTAGTTGTTTTTATGTATGATGACTCATATGTAATTCTAGGCTTTTTAAAAAAGTCGTGATATGATTGTGCACGGAGTCAGGTTTGCTTTTTTTTTCTTTGGCAGTGTTATTATCTTGTAAGAATATAGCCATGTTGTATGTCATAGATTTAAAAAAAAAAAGCAGTAGTGAAGGTATTCGGACAAAAACTATATAGAAAACATCTCAAGCTCCTAGTGATACTTCCGTAGTTTTGGGGATATTCAATTCCTTGCTCGTTTCGAAAAACGTGATTCTCTGCCAAGTTCTCTCAGTTCTGTCCAGAAGAGTTAAATATGTCAAGTGTCAGATCGAAATGGTTAACCGAGTGAAGATAAACAAGTCTCCAGGTCCTGATGGTATCTGCGACAGAACGTTACGTAGTTGTTGTTTTTTTTTTTGTTTTTTTTTAAGAATCAATTAAAGGCATTTTCCAATGAATGTGGCAAATCTCTTCAATCCTGCTCAATCTCTTTTGTGTGGAAATCGCATATATTGTGCAGTTCCAAAGAAGTCGATCTACAGCTGAAACTTTCACCGAAGAATATCTTGACCCAGTTTGCAGTTTTTCTGTCCGAGAGAGTTGCTGATGATGTTTATCCTTCACACGCTATGTAAACACCTTGAGGCAAACCACATGCCCATACAAACTGATTTTGACACTGATTTCTCTGCCACTGTTATCACCATTAAACCATATATATTTACATGTGAGACTTCTTTTTCCTAGGCCATCAACGTGTCATATGGTTCATTCACTCTCTGATTACCAGGCAACAGAGAGTGTCTGTCACTTTTTCTGGCTCCGTTACAACGTGCACGGGCTTATCACAAAGGATTCTCTCTTTATCCTATATACCAACATCTATCGCAGTATACTGTGGTTACTAGGGTAACCACAATTAAAGGACAATCGCTAGTCAAAACCTCCAGTACTACGTACTGCGCTGTGCTGTCTTATTTTCTAAGGTCAGTGGACATCCATGACTCAGCCTTGTATGAATTCATATAGCCTGGTGCGAAGATGATTTCTTAGAATTAAATGTCAGTAAATCCAAAGAGATTGTTTTTAGTTTCTGTCGGAATTCACTATGTCCCTTATATATATCCACCATGAAGAGGCGGACACTGTCGACATAGGAGCCATCTTCGACAAGGGACTTTTCCTGGGATACTAACACTGAGATCACCGTCACAGTGTCTACTGGAATAAAAGCCTTAAGACTTCAAAAAACCAAGAAACACGTGGTATTTTTCCTGTAAAAGAGATACTTGAGATTGGTCTATTTTCTTTTAGAACTGTTATTGGAAGAGGGAATAACACGTCCTCGGTAGTATAGTGGTTAGTATCCCCGCCTGTCACGCGGGAGACCGGGGTTCAATTCCCCGCCGGGGAGATGGAAACTATTTTTGTTCGTTTATTAGATACAATCAGTTTAGGGGAGCGACTTGTTACAGTCTACTTCAAAATAAAATTAATCATGCTCATGCTCAAAACTAAAGTTGTTCCGAATAAAATATAAGACTTGAGTTCCCGTCAGAACAATGTTTCTAAATGGCACAGGAGCGATTTGGAAACTAAACTTCCTCCTTGATAAAAGTTTTAAGTTTTAGGAACACGTTGTGCAACTAGCCCCTGGGCTCGAATATCATCTTGAGGAACACTGTCGGCACATATCACACATTCACAGGACACAAGGCAATACCAGGTCAGCAAATGTAAAAGAAGACTTTGTTCGTCACAGTACATATGACAATTGTTAACATTATCAGAAAATTTACAATATTATTTGACAGATATTTTGCAACAAGATTTTGATAGCTGCTCAATACTTCATTTTTGTACATGCGAAGAAAAAAGCAACAACATATATGATTCTTTACACAAAAATTGGTTTTGGACAGACTACGCGTGATATGTCATTTAAGATATATTTCTAAAAATTAAATACTCTGACAAACGTACTAAAAATATCTGCTTCTAAATGGTAAATAGAAACAAAAAGTACTACATATAAATTAAGAAAAAAATAATTAAAAGATAAATTGAATGTGTCTGTTAGAACTCGTGCAGGTGAGAGTTCAGTAACATTCAGGGGCGTCATGGAGACTGACAAATATTTAAAGTTAAGGATGTAAAGGGTAGATACAAATACAGCTTTGTAACACTAAAAAGTTATTAAAATTTAAGAACTACGTAAAGGCATTGTATTTATGTTATTGCCATTCCTTCCTCTGTGTACTGTAACACCACAAGGTAAGCTTAATGGTTGATTGCTAAAAATAATCTTGAGGCGATGATCTTGGAGATTTCTAGCCAGGTACCTATGATTGGCATAAGAGCCACAAAGCACGTCAAAAATGATTAAACTGTTGGTAATAACTGCATTGAAAAAAGCCCCATTACATTCACTAAAAAGTTTCTGTTTCAAAACAAAGAGCTGTCCCTAATGCACATTTTTTCTTTTATACTAGCATGATCTGAAAAAAGCAAAATAAGATCGGAGTGAAAGACTGGTGAAAACGCAAAAAAGAAAGTGGTATAGGGGACTGAGGGGATGGGCTATTGAGAAAATGTACAAAAATACCCTTATTTTAGAAATACAAAACATATGCATGCATACATAAACACATATACACACCGCATTCGTGTACCATATCTGAGGGCAGCTACAATCCCGTCTACGCGTGTTTATGTCCATGCCTGTGTACCTCCGTCTGCATTATCAACCGATGCGTGGACAGAATGCTGTCGACGAGAGAGCCCCCCTTCGCGTGGGCGTCCGGTACAATCAGTGGTTAAAACATTTGCTTGTCACCATTGCAAACATTGAGAGGCACTGGGTTCAGATCTCGTCTTAGGAATGCGCAAAATCACCTCTTTTCTCACAAGCAAGAAACCAACCAACAACCAGCCCTCTCTCGCTCCATCGACAAGTTCTCTAGCACCCTCCCACTTCCTCGTCAAAAACGCTGAAAACCCTTAACAGAAGGCCTAAATATTAACCTTTACAAATATAAAAACTGCCGAAAGGTTCTGGAACAAACTCCCCGACAGCATTCGGTATAAAACGATACCTTTTTGAAAAATGCATGGAAGACCATATCCTTGAACATAATCTTTCAGCAGCATCAATCCTTTTAAATAATAAATAAACAGTCTTTATTTTTTCTTTTTCTTCCCCCCTTTCTTCCCTTTTTTCTTTTTGCCTCCTCCGGCAGACCAGGAGAAGCCTCGCTTGACGAGAGCATCCGGAGCATCGTGGGCGATGTAGTGCAGGTTCTCCATTGCTGGGCCACTTAGGATGTCCACCACAGGCTCGCTCTTGACCGACTTCGCTGACTTCGCTGACCGCTTGCCCGATTTCTTACTCTTACCCGATTTCTTGCCTGACTTCTTGCCAGATTTTTTCTTTCCTGCCTTAAAAAGGGAGAGAAACAAGAATTTAAAAAGAAAGAATTCTATCTTTGTCGTGTCAAGACATCTATGAGACAGCAGTGTTCAGGTACTCCACGATGTCTTTGACGAGAAAGTGAGAGAGAACGATGAAACTGACTGATCCAGCCATCCATTCATCCATCTATCCAGTCAGCCAATCCACAACCCTCACTCCCTCATACGCGCAGTTCCTGCCTCCATCAATCGTTCGTTCACCAGTAGAGCTACACGTGCTAAGACTGTTAACTGACCATCAGTTCTTGAGGAGAAGGGCTGCTGACTTCATGTAGTGTCTCTAGCCAGAGTTCAAACCTGCCTGGCGTCTGTCGTCATAAATGTCTTGATTCCAGGTGAGTGCAGGTGAGTGCTCGAATAAACTTCACTTTCTACCATCCTGAAACGAAGTACACTCTTATGGTTGGTAGGCTGGTTGACTGATTTAGTGCGTACTTGTGTGTGTGTGCGTGCGCGTATACATCTACATGTAGATCACGAGTATGTTGTACTGAAACTTCCTCTCAATACGAGTTGCTCGACTAACAATTTTGAACCGATATTTTTGGTTGTTTAAAAACATCAACTGATATAAGGACTGCACGAAAGCCCTGTCTTACTCGTACAGCCAAGACAATATTCTGCAGATGTTATCGAATGGCTTTCACTGTGATGGAAGCGACTCTACCATAAACACCTGTACATACTGTTGTACTAAACGCAATTATGAGGCAATTTTACTCACCATTGCAGCTACCGACAGTTATATGTATCCCTCAGTGGCAGGGATAAGTTAGTGCTGAGTTCAGTAAATTATTCTTCGATCTTTAAGTCCATCAAAATAAGAAACAGGTGGCCACTCGGTTCACGGAAGCCTATACCGTGCTGTCGGCGTCATCCGCTCCCATGGCGACGGTCACATGACACCCCCAGCTGGCCAAACATTAGAACGAATGTCGACATGGCGATTACGACTTTGATTAAAAATGTTAACATTACCCATAGCAGAGAAATAATGTCAGATGAGTGTGTATAGTGGAAAAATATCACCATTAACTGGCTTGACATACATAGGAAGGTACGAAACCAACGGAAAAGCACTCACAGTACTTTCTAAAAAATGTTTTTGTTTTGTTTTTCCTGTTGGTACATTTGATGTACGTTCTCTCCATCCTGTGTTTATAGCTGTTTGGAAAGAAGATAGAAGCGACAGACTTCTATAAGTCTGTGACATGCTCATATACGCGATCTTAATAATTGCATGGTGTTCATATAGACAGGAGTTCCCATCTTTGACCAGCTGTCTTAAATTTATAAAAGTAGTTCAAAGTATGGATTTCATAATAATAAATCAAATGTCAATCTTAGTTTATCAGTCTATCAGTCTCTGTTATTTTTAGGGCGGTATATACTGATCCCGTTTTCGATCTCTTCCCCTATATAGTAGAAAATCGCTACTATAAATAAACCAACCCAACCAACTGCTAATCAGTCTTCTTCGTATTGACTGCCGAGGATCCATCTATCAGCAATTTGTTAACATGAAACAAGTTTGTGAAGGCAGATCGTCGTATATCGACATCGTGAACATCTGCTGTGTACACAGGATAAACAAACAATACAGGTGACTTTCTTTACATAATGATGCTTGTACAAGCTCCTCGGTAGTATAGTGGTCAGTATCCCCGCCTGTCACGCGGGAGACCGGGGTTCAATTCCCCGCCGGGGAGGTAATTTTTTTTTTTTTTTTTAAACTATATGAACATCCGCTATTCAATGAGATGTCCGGAGTTTTTGTATGTGGAAAGCAAAAATACACATTTTTTTTCTGATATTATTTCCTCAGACTTATTGTGCACCTGACATTGACAGGTTGTGTTTGTGCTTATACAAAAATAAGAATTAGTCAAAAATCACAAAAGCAGTAGCGGGGTTTGTTTTTAGGAAATCGCTCCAGCCTTGAGGTGATTTCATAGTTAATAACGTTATATATATATAGCAACTCTTAATTAACTATTCGCCAAATTTGCAAAACTGGATAATAACGGTGACTTCTCTCATTTTACTGATCCGCTTTTTACAGAGCTTTGGTGATCACGTGATATCTTGCTATTTCCGGTAGTGACACAAGGGAAGTTGACAAGGTCTGTTTGCCAGTTTGAATCGAATTTCCACAAACAAACGTGTTTTATATTTTTGAGGGGGAATTAAGTACAAGGTGTACAGCATTGAATTTACTGTGACAATCTTGTTTTTTTTCGTTAGTTTTGTATAACTTTGAGTGCACAATTTCGCGTACAGTTTGACTAGTAAGGAATTTTTTTTTCGGTTTTACAGTGGTCCATTCGTAATTAAAACGTGAATATATGGCTCCATTTTTATTTTTATTTAACTACACCATCAACCATATGTATGGAGGTTCTTTGTTATGGTTTTCTACGACGGTAAACTGCTTTCATGTTGTGCATATTTATTATCTGAACTTAGTGTCGCCAACTCCGGACCGTGGATAGAGTAGTAGTAAGAAGTGGCTGTCATTGCCTAGGCCTAGCGGCCTATTGTCCTCTCTCTTTAAGTCACAGGGGTTTTTTTTTTTTTGTAACATTAGAGACTCAGATGAGTTAAAATAACAAATTGACATTCTCTCTTAATTCTAATTTTGTTAAGCAGAATACCAGTTCGTGAATCTTTTATTCAGGTTGCTGGTTGTTTGCTTTATTTGATAAGTTTGGTGGTAATATCCCTATGCTTGGCCAGAAAGAGATGTAGCAAAGGAAGACCACAATAGTATCCAGAGAAATTAGTACTGATTCTTGCCTGTGATGCCTTGTTTTTCTAATGAAATTAAGGAGCATAAAGAGACACAACAGATGAAGTTTAATTGAAGGCGGAAGACACTGTTCAAGTGTTCAGCAGACAATGGCAGCTGCAGAAATGATGGCCAACCGAGCTCAGGTGTGCCTTCAGTTCATGGACAAACTCAATGATGTATTCGGATCCAGCCATTTTTGTGATCTCATTTTTGAACTGAGGGTATGTATGTCTAAAGTTTAAATAATAGACTGCATGTAGAATGGATGGAGATGTTGAAGTGTAGTCACAGTGTGGAAATGATTCATTTTTAATCTGTTGTAAAGAGTACTAGGAATTGCATGTAGACATGCAAAGTCTGGTGTATGCAGAGAGCTACAACCTTGAGGAACAAATTTATGTCAGGGGCCAGCAGCAGAGGGTGTATTCAGCCTGCCTGGTTGTAGCAATGTTGGGAGGGACTATAGAAATGAATGTCACGTTTGTATTCCAATTTTCCGTCCCATGGTAATATTTGTTAAGTGAGCTTTTTTTTTTGAGTGGAAAAAATACAAGCTGTGCTGATTTCAAAAGATTGAGGTGATAGAAAGTGCTACAGTTTGGTGGAAGGAGAGAATGAATTTATTGCATGGTGTGTATCCTCTGAAAGGATTTATTTTGGATGAAAGTGCAGTGAGATCATTTATGTTAGCTGTTATGGAGTGTTCAGAAATAACATTTTAAAATTTTTTGAGTGTTTACTGATTAAAAGTAGCTGGACATATCTGTGAGAAAGATGTTGATAAATTCTGGACCACAGTTGGAGAACCACTGCTCTATTTGGCTGGTTATTCTCAACAGGTCACAGACATACTTCATTTCTGTTTCTATATAGGGTCGTCAGTTTTTTGCTCATCGAGCAGTCCTTGCTGCTTGGAGCCCATTGGTGTATGGGATTTTCTCCAAGGAAAAATGCATGATAGAGAAAATTCGTCTAAATTATGACAACATAGAGGCCTTTGGCAGTTTTGTGTCTTTCTTATATTCTGGCCAGCTGAATTCAGATGCAGAAGGACACTTGATACAGGTATTATGATGTTTGATCAACTGTAGATTACATTGTTAAGAAATTAAACTTTGGTCCTTTATGAAAAGGATGCAAATCTCTCTGTATTAGCCCTTGTCTGTTTTGGAAACTTTATTACTAGTTTCAGTACTTAATATTGTGTCTGTTCACTCTTTTAATGTCTTTTCCTGGCATCTTTTGGATATTCTCAGGGTTCCCAGGTCCTTGCAAGGTCCTTTTAAGTCCTTTTATATTGAATTTTCGCCAAAAGGCCTTTTAAGTCCTTTTATTTGCCATGCGGTCCTTTCAAATTCTCACACAGGTCCTTACATTTTCTCTGTGACCCTTTTAAGTCCTTTTATCGATAAAATATTACAACAAATTTATTTCCGGAGTAGACTTTGGCGCAAAATACCGACGATTTTTCGCTGCATTGCTATTTTAATCACATGACTACCCAGTCTCGCTCGCGGCGGGAACGTCCGTTTCGGCCTTTCGCGAGTTCACTCTCGTCGTGTCGACCACATTTCTTTGTCTGCTTAACAATTTGAAAGATGCCGGGGAAGTGCTCTTTTCAGGAGAAGTGGCTAAAGGAAGACAAGTATAAAGATTGGTTAATAAAAGACTCGAGCAATAAACATTTGGCACGATGTGCTGCCTGCAAAATATCTCTGAATCTTTCATCAATGGGCGAAAGTGTTCTGAAACAGCACATGGTTACCGAAAGACACCAAAGGCAAATAAAAGTATTTCTGAAAGATGCGCGCTTTTGTGTAACTGATTACTTTCGTCATCGAGAACATCCACAGCCCGCTCAAAATCAGACGGCACCGACCAGCTCTGCAAGTGTGTCCAGTAAGTTACAATTATTTATCTTTAGCGATTCATTTAGTTAACGATGTGGGTACTTAGAAAAACACATTAAATTAAAGCGTGCATAACATTTTGCGGTTTTTTTCCACTCTTTATTAAGCCTATCGTCTAATTTACGGTGAAGCCAATAGCTTAAAGATCAGTAAATAGCAAAGAATTATTTAAATTAAAAAGTTGAGATTTTCATTTTCTCATGATTCGAACTACAAATAGAGTTTTATACAATCACGAATCTTACTACAGCTTTGCTGCAGAAAATTGATCTGAATTTTTGGCATCTGATCAGGAAAGATTAAAAAGAAAGTATAATTAATAATGTATGCTTATTATCCTATTTTACCAGCAAATACATTATTTTTTGGATTTTTAAAATCAAACAATTTAACATTAAAGCTAAATCAGTTAGCTGAAATAACTTTCATTTTCAACTATGCTGCCATCTTTATACTTTAACTTAGTTTAGTATTATTTATATTATCATGTCATTAATTATTGCTTTTTGAAACCTGTCTTTTATTCAGACAGAACATAATGTTTACAGACATAATGGTAACTTAAATGTTTTCTTTGAATAGGTTTCGTGATGAGCAATGAACGATTGAAGGCAAAGATCCTGTGGACTCTCAAGATTGTGGAATCACACTACAGTTTCAGATCTGCTGAAAAGTCTGCTGAACTGTTTCGACTTATGTTCCCAGACAGCCAAGTAGCTGCAGAATTTAAGTGCGGTCAAAACAAAAGCCAGTTATCTAACTTCATTTGGGCTTGCTCCTCACTTTTCGAAATTGCTTCTGGACTGTGTAAATTCGTCGCCTGAGTATGTTCTTTTGTTTGATGAATCTTCTAACCATAAGACTCAAACTAAACAGCTGGATTTCCATGTTCGTTACTGGAGTGACAATGCTGTAAGGACTCATTACCTGACCTCGGAATTTTTGGGTCATTCCGCGGCCATAGACCTTCAACAAAAGTTCAGTAAGGTAATTAGCGAATCAAACTTCAAGCAAGCTAATTTACTTCAAATTTCTATGGATGGACCTTCTGTAAACCTAAACCTTCTTGAGAAAATTAATAACGACATGATTACCAATCACAATGTTGGTTTGTTAAATGTGGGCAGCTGTGGACTCCATGTTATGCACAATGCATTTAGGCGTGGGTGCGAGGCTTCTCAATGGGAGCTTGAGTCATTTCTTACATCTGCTTATATCTTGTTCAGAGACAGCCCAGCCAGAAGAGAAGATTATATAAAAGTAACTGGTTCCACATCTTTTCCAGCCAAGTTCTGTGCTCACCGATGGCTTGAAAACAATTCTGTTGCTGAAAAAGCAATTGTTATGCTTCCATACTTGGAAAAATTTGTCAAAGCTGCAATGGAGAAAAAATAACATTGCCAAAGAACAAATCTTTTGATATT